>NW_025288655.1:0-1094 GCF_018294505.1 Triticum aestivum
CGCTGCTTTTTTTTTTGCGAAAAATCACTATAATGGCGAGTGTCTCAAAACTCTTCCTAGCTCAAACTGACAGGATGGCCACGAAATTTTTTTCGACCAAATTTTTTTTTTTTTCGGCTGCCCGGACCCAAAAACTGGAAACGGGTCAAAAAAAACTTCCTATAATGGCACCTGTCTCAAAACACTCAGAAACACCTAAAAATAGGATAGCCAGAAATTTTTTCGAAAAATGCGTTTTCGAAAAATTTTGGGCCTAAACGGAGCGTGGCTACCCGACTCTTTTTTTTTCGAAACCTACTCCGGCAAGGAAACACGAATCGGAATCTAGATGGATCCCGAAAACAAACCTAATAAGCAAAGAACTCGGATTGGTGGTGGATATATGGTGGTGGTATATGGCAGCGGCGGTGGTAGCGGTGGTAGTATATGGATATAGATCGGTGGTGGTATATGGACACGGATTGGTGGTGGTATATGGATACGGATTCGGTGCGGTGGTGGTAGATGGCAGGGGCGATGATGATGGTGCGGCGGCGGCGTGACAACTTATGACCAGAACTCGAAACTCTAAAAGACTAGACTCTAAGACCAGCAACTAGACACGACGATGCAACCGCAGATTCAACAAAGCAAAACCCTAAAAAGATTATGCAAGGCTCAGATTGGTTCGGATATGATGAACTAACCCTAATTTTTTTTGTGGCTTTTTCGTGGACTATAGGTATGAAGACAGACTCGATCTAAACTACGAAAAACTGTAAAATCTCACCGAGCAACCTGGAAATCTGATACCACTTGATAGAGGCAAAGGTGTCCCGTCTTTCGATGAGATGGTGGATTTCGCTTTGGTGGAAGTCGACTTTGACGATCCGACTACGAACGTGTGAGGACGTCGCGCCTTAGCAATCGCTAAACCAACTCCGAGAGGTTATTGACCACGCCGGAGCACGATCAACCTGACCACGAGGGTCTGTTTCCTGCGAGCAAACGAAGAACAAGCAAGAAACTAAGATTGCAATCTGGATATTGCGAATATAAGATGAAAGCTTTATTGATCAAGGTGGGGTTCTGTGACGCCTTTGTCTGGTCGTTGA
>NW_025288656.1:0-1094 GCF_018294505.1 Triticum aestivum
CAAAGTATTATTACAGGCTATAGGATGGTAATTGATTTCCGTAAGTTAAATAAAGCTACTAAGAAAGATCATTACCCTTTACCTATTATTGATCAAATGCTAGAAAGACTATCCAAAAACACACATTTTTTGCTTTCTAAATGGTTATTCTGGCTTGTCTCAGATACCTGTATCAGCGGGGGATCAATCTAAAACTACTTTTACTTGCCCTTTTGGTACTTTTGCTTATAGACGTATGCCTTTTGGTTTATGCAATGCAGCTGCTACCTTTCAAAGATGCATGATGGCTATATTTTCTGATTTTTGTGAAAAGATTTGTGAGGTATTCATGGATGACTTCTCCGTCTATGGATCCTCTTTTGATGATTGTTTGAGAAACCTTGATCGAGTTTTGCAGAGATGCGAAGACACTAGTATCATCCTGAATTGGGAAAAGTGTCACTTTATGGTTAATGAAGGCATTGTCTTGGGGCACAAGATCTCCGAGAGAGGTATTGAAGTTGATAAAGCCAAAGTTGATGCTATTGAAAAGATGCCATGTCCCAAGGACATAAAAGGTATAATAAGTTTCCTTGGTCATGCCGATTTTTATAGGAGGTTCATTGAGGACTTTTTCTAAAATCTCTAGGCCTCTGACTAACTTATTGCAAAAAGATATTCCTTTTGTCTTTGATGATGATTGTGGAGAAGCATTTGAAACACTTAAGAAAGCTTTGATCACTGCACCTATTGTTCAGCCACCTGATTGGAATTTACCTTTTGAAATTATGTGCGATGCTAGTGATTATGCTGCAGGGGCTGTTTTAGGGCAAAGAGTCGATAAGAAATTGAATGTTATCCATTATGCTAGCAAAACTCTTGATACTGCCCAGAGAAATTATGCTACCACTGAAAAAGAATTCTTAGCAGTTGTGTTTGCATGTGATAAATTTAGACCTTATATTGTTGATTCCAAAGTTACTATTCACACTGATCATGCTGCTATTAAATATCTTATGGAAAAGAAAGATGTTAAGCCTAGACTCATTAGATGGGTTCTCTTGCTCCAAGAATTTTACTTGCATATTGTTGATAGAAAAGGAGCTGAGAACCCC
>NW_025288657.1:0-1094 GCF_018294505.1 Triticum aestivum
TGGTCAAAGTCAGTGTCGGCTGCCGGCGTTTAGTCGCCGGCGAGCCCGACGCGGCGGCGGAAGTGATTTTGGTCATTTCGGCCACCAAACGGACCGCGGAGACCACCGGAGGGGAGCTGAGGGCAACCCGCAGCTCTTGGCGGAGCCCGTTGGGGTCGGGGTGGCCGGAGTCGACGGCGGCGAGCTCGGCTGCGGCCGCCGGGGTTCGGGTGCGGTCGGGATCAGTGTTGCAGGGGGTTTGGGGAGGCGTTGGTGCGTGCTGCGTGCTCCTGGTGAGGTGGGGAGCACGATGGTGTGCTCGGTTGGGCGCTACGGCGACCGTGGCCACGACGGCGACATCGCCGGCGGCGTGGAGCTCTCGGCCAAGGTGGGGCTAGGGCCTAGAGGTCGGGAGAGACCAGGGAAGAAGGGGGAAACGATCCGGGGGCTCACCGCGGAGCTGCAGGGATGGTTAGCGGGCTCGGGGACGCGCTGGGGACGGCGAATTCAACGGCGACGGTGGTCGGAGCCCGAAGAGGGGAACGGCGACGTGGCGGCGATGCAGGGCCTCCGAGGAGCTGTGGAGCGGTGGGGAGGAAGAGGGAGTCGAGGCGGAGCTCCTGAGCTAGTCGGGGGAGCGAGGGGTGGTCGAAGACGGTGGCTATGGCGAACGGCGGCGACGGTGGTGTTCGGCCGGGCGAGAGAGAGAGCGAGGGGAGAGCCGGAGGGAGAGTGAGAGAGAGCAGGGGGGGAGGCGTGGCGTCGTCCAGGGACACCGAGACGAGGAGGGGAGGGCAGGCAGGCAGGGAGAGAGGTGGCGTGGCGCGGTGGCCGTGCGCGCGCGCCGGCCACACGCCTGGCCGACTGGCGCCAGGAGGACGACGGCGGTGGTGGGCTGGGCTGGCTAGCTGGGCCGGCCAGCTGGCTGGGCCGCACAGGTAAGTTTTTCCCTTTTTTTTCTGTTTCTGTTTTTATTTAATATATCTGCAATTTTGTTGAATTAAATAAAATACCTAGGCAACTCCAAAAATCACCAAACTACTCCTGGTCCATAGTTGGATTATTTCCAACATGAAACATTTTAGTTTGGAGATATTTGAGCATTTAAATATTTT
>NW_025288658.1:0-1094 GCF_018294505.1 Triticum aestivum
AAGGTGGTCTCTATTGTGGGATTCGGAGGTCTTGGTAAAACCACACTTGCCAAACAGGTGTATGATAAGATTGGTGGACAATTCAATTGTAAGGCATTTGTGTCGGTTTCCCAGAGACCAAACATGGCAAGGCTCTTGACTGGGCTACAATCAAAGCTCAAGAGAACAGAGCATTGCTGCACTCAGGAGGTGCAAGAGGTGCAAGACATCATCAGCAAGCTTCGAGAGCATCTCACACACGAGAGGTACTTCAAATAGTCACTCATGGAATTGCATGGTATAGCTAGTGGATGCTGATAATTGTGTGATTCATTTGATGCTCCTCTTGTGGCTAACGCCTTATAGAGAATGTTTTGGCACGTTTTAACATATTTTAAGCAGTTGTTAATTGTTATAGAAATTTCTGTTGAGCACAGGCTAAATCATGTTCGGCTATTGGCCATGAAAATTTTGAGCTCATAAGAAGGATAATTAAGACCGAAGTTGAAGGACAAAGTTAAATAAGTGACCCTTATTTCCATACACTTCCTAGAGAATTGATGGTGGATATTGAAACATCCCACTTTTGGACAAATGGGTGCTATAGTCCATTTTGCGTGTTAGAGACACTAGTCCTCATTATAATCTGTTTATATGGATACCTGATTGGACCCAAGCCCTTGCCCATTTTAGTGTACATAATAGTTTCTGTTTCTATCTTATCACTCGTTTGGCATGCAGTACATCATTTCTTATCTTTTATCCATCACTATTGCTTCAATAGTCCTTCATAAGCCTCCACATTCGACTGGAATATAATCCTTGTCCCTGGAGCGCTGGCACAACATTTGCGGTCAGAATGGAGGTAGGCAGGCACTACGAGTGACGTGTATTTGCAGTGCCAATGGAGGCGGCACCGTTAGAGGACAGCTCGACCATTTCATCCCCCCTGAAAGAACGAGAGAGTATGGGTCATCGTTGTAGTCATTTTAACCAAGTTGAAAAAATATCAAGGTATTCAGTTGGGAACATATAGTACTTAGAAGTACAATGGCATATATGGATTTTGTGTTTACCTTTTAATGCTAATTAAAATGTAGGGGTTCAAAATTTCC
>NW_025288659.1:0-1094 GCF_018294505.1 Triticum aestivum
GGTTAACCGTTGGAGTATCAAACAAAGTCCAAATGGTACGAAACTTGACAGGCGGTCTACCGGTAGTAAACCAAGGACGCTTGGCAAGTCTCGGTCCAATCCGGAAATGTTCAATCCCCACACACGAAAGAAAGGTAGAAAGGACCACCGGAGGAGAACGGAGCGCCGGAATGCAAAATGGACAACGAGGAAAATGCTCGACGCATGAGACGAACATGTATGCAAATGAAATGCACATGATGACATGATATGCAATGCATGACACGCAAGCAATGACAAGGCACAACAGCGAATAACTGGAGGACACCTGGCACATCGGTCTCGGGGCGTTACACCTAGGGGGGCACCCCCCTTGCTTGTGGGCCCCACGGGACTCCTCCAACCCTAATTCTTTCGCTATAAATTCCCAAATATTCCCAAATGACCAGAGGTGTCCACCAAAATACTTTTCCGCCACTGCAAGCCTCTATTTCCGCGAGACCCATCTTGGGGCCTTTTCCGGCATCCTGCTGGAGTTGGATTCGATCATGGAGGGCATCTACATCAAGTCTAATGCCCTTCCAATGAAGCGTGAGTAGTTTACCATAGACCTACGGGTCCGTAGCTAGTAGCTAGATGGCTTGTTCTCTCTCTCTCTTTGATCTTCAATACAATGTTCTCCTCGATGTTCTTGGAGTTCTATCCAATGTAATATTCTTTTGCGGTGCGTTTGTCGAGATCTGGTGAAATGTGGATTTATGATCAGATTATCTATGAATATTATTTGAGTCTTTTCTGAATTCTTATATGCATGATTTGATATCTTTGTATTTATCTTCAAATTATTGGTTTGGGTTGGCGAACTAGATTGGTATTTCTTGCAATGGGAGAGGTGCTTAGTTTTGGGTTCAATCTTGCGGTGTCCTCACCCAGTGAGAAAGTAGGGGTGGAAAGACATGTATTGTATTGTTGCCATCAAGGGTAAAAAGATGGGGTTTTCATCATATTGCTTGAGTTTATCCCTCTACATCATGTCATCTTACTTAAGGCGTTACTCCATTCTTATGAACTTAATACTCTAGATGCATGCTAGAGAGCGGTCGATGTGTGGAGTA
>NW_025288660.1:0-1094 GCF_018294505.1 Triticum aestivum
CATTTTCCTTCCGGAGCACGCATATGCATCGCATATCATAACTTGCATATCATACATGTCTTGCATCATGTTGCTTGCGCATTTCTCGTTGTTGATTGTGGTTCCATTTGTTTGTGTTCTTGTCTTGGGTAGAGCCGGGAGACGAGTTCGTGAACGAGGAACCTGTCGAGTACGCTTACGAGGATCAAGCTTTCGACAACTCTGAGAATCTTGCAGGCAAGATGACCACCCCTCGAAATCACTTCTATCTTTGCTATGCTAGTTGTTCGCTCTATTGCCATGCTCGCTACCTATCTCTTGCTATATCATGTCTCCTATTTCAGCCATGTCAGCCCCTAACCATCCTTTCCTAGCAAACCGTTGTTTGGCTATGTTACCGCTTTTGCTCAGCCCCTCTTATAGCGTTGCTAGTTGCAGGTGAAGTTGAAGTTTGTTCCATGTCGGAACATGGATATGTTGGGATATCACAATATCTCTTATTTAATTAATGCAGCTATATATTTTGGTAAAGGGTGGAAGGCTCGGCCTTATGCCTGGTGTTTTGTTCCACTCTTGCCGCCCTAGTTACTGTTATGCCGGGATTATGTTCCTTGAGTTTGCGTTCCTTACGCGATCGGGTGATTTATGGGACCCCCTTGACAGTTCGCCTTGAATAAAACTCCTCCAGCATGGCCCAACTTTGGTTTTACTATTTGCCGCCTAAGCCTTTTCCCCCGGGTTTTCGCGAGCCCGAGGGTCATCTTATTTTAACCCCCCCCCCCCGGCCAGTGCTCCTTCGAGTGTTGGTCCGAACTGAGCAGACTGCGGGGCCACCTTCTGGAAACTCGAGGTCTGGTTTTACTCGTAGGATGTCTCATCCGGTGTGCCCTGAGAACGAGATATGTGCAGCTCCTATCGGGATTTGTCGGCACATTCGGGTGGCTTTGCTGGTCTTGTTTTACCATTGTCGAGATGTCTTGTAAACCGGAATTCCGAGACTGATCGGGTCTTTTCGGGAGAAGGTTTATCCTTCGTTGACCGTGAGAGCTTATGATGGGCTAAGTTGGGACACCCCTGCAGGGTATTATCTTTCGAAAGCCGTGCCCGCGGTTATG
>NW_025288661.1:0-1094 GCF_018294505.1 Triticum aestivum
GTCAACAGGGCGCCCCAGGTCAAACCTGACGTGTGGGGGCCACACGTCAGTGACTATCTAATCTAACCTAGTTAATTAGCACTAACCTAGGTTAAGTTAAATTAGTTTAAATCTAAACTGGATTAGTTAGCCGGGCGGGGCCCGCATGTCAGTGGGGAGAGGGGGAGGTCAAACCGGGCAGTGGGTCAACCCACGCCGGTCAGCGGGTCAGCGGGCGCCGGCGTTTAGCCGCCGGCGAGCCCGACGCGGCGGCGCAAGTGCAATTCGCTGTTCCGGCCACCAAAAGGGTCGGGGAGGGTACCTACGGGGAGCTGGGGATGGGCTGAGGCTCTTGGTGGAGGGACTTGAGCTCGGGGCGGTCGGAATCGACGCCGGCGGCGAGCTATGCGGCGGCCGGAGCTCGGGCACGCTCGGACACGGCGTTTTGGGGCACGGAAGGAGGAGTGGGTAGGTGCTCTGGGTTCTCGGGAACGCGACGAGGACGACAGTGTGCTCGGACGCGACGTGCGGGGCCTCTAGCCGCGGCGACCTCGTGGCCGGCGGCGACGAGCTCTCGGGCTCGGCGGAGCCCGTGGTTAGAGGAAAGAATCGGCATCAGGGAGAGGGGGGTTCGGTGCGGGGGCTCACAGCGATGGCGATGGGATGCTCGGCGAGGTCGGGGACGGCCCGGAGCCGACGAATTCGTCGACGGCGACCGGCGGGTCCGAAGAGGGGAAGAACGGCGGGGCGGCGCCTCGGGGCTTCTCCGGTCGCGTGAGATGGCGGGGAGGGTGAGGATGGAGTGGCGGAGCTGGTGGGCTAGTTGGGGGAGCGAGGGAGGCCCTGTGGCCGCGGTGGTGGCGAGCGGCGGCGACGGCGGCTCCGTTCGGGGAGGAAAACAGAGAGGGGGAAGAGCGTTCGGGGAAGAGAGAGGGAGCAGCGAGGGAGGAAGAGGAGCGAGGGGACACGAGGCGTGAGGGGGAGGCTCGGGAACGACTCGGTGGAAGCAGGAGGTGGCCGAGGCGGCATCGGCGCTCGCCACCGAGCTGCTTCGGTGCGAGGGGAGGAAGAAGACAAGGGGGAGGAGGTGGGCTGGGCCTCACAGGTGGGCTGCA
>NW_025288662.1:0-1094 GCF_018294505.1 Triticum aestivum
GGCTCGGTGGATCCAGGATAAGATGGAAATATCCTGACAGTGCAGAGATACTGGCTTTGATTAAAGTCTCGGAATTGCTCTTCGACCGTGTACTCGGGATACCAGCGGTATCCAGCCTCAGTCATTACCCTGACCAACTTGGCAGTATGGCCGGGTACATCTAGGCATCGAGTCAGGCGAACCACTTGATTGAGGTCGCGAGTGGCCATCTGAAAGCACAATCATAATGCAAAGGCATTAGAATTTCTAGCAAAATTTCGGCAGCATAACAGCTGTAAATGCTCAAGAAGGATTTTGAGACATTTGACAAAGGATTACATACACACTCATCATCATCATAACAAAGTTCTGAATCCATTCTAACAACATAATGTGGTAGTAGAACTGAACTAGGCTTGTATCCATCAAACTTATAAGGTACTACTGATTAGTAACACGTGATCCTGATAGAGAGAACAGATCCTAATTCCTTATTCCCCGGTAGAAGAATGGACTGACTCAGATCAGAATGTCATGAGATAAAGGAGTAAAAAGAGCCTTACGTTCCATCCCACAAACAATTCCCCTACATATAACTAAAGAATTTCTAGACTCAACATCGACCAGTTTGGCTTGGAGAACCTACAGGCAGTCCGGCTCTGATGCCAACGCTGTCAGGACCCCGACTCGATGTCACATCGATCTAGCCGGTAACACCTCATATCACTTTGCGGCCTCACGCACGGTATCCCCACGGTGTCGCCTTACCTTTGCCCGGGACCGTTTGCGCATTTTGGCTCACGTATATGATAGTGTCGCTAGCATCCATATGATAAAGAGCCCGGGCTGACATGACTAGTCGTAAACCCAAAGTGGCACAGACTTACAGGGACAGGCATCCATGACCCAGCTTCGAACGTGTCGGTCATCAGCAAGTGGGTCCGGGCTGTAGCACTGGGCTAGCAGGACTCCGGTAAACCGGGCTGTAGCGGGCTAACAGGACTCCGGTACTCAAAGCGTGACATTTCCCCGAAGGGACAGACACAGGAACGAAGAAGGACACATGCCGGCCAGCCTAAGTGTTCCAGAGCAGTAGCAAGCTACCATGGCTCAGC
>NW_025288663.1:0-1094 GCF_018294505.1 Triticum aestivum
GTGTACAATGTGTAGTATCGTAAAATACCAACAAACGAAAAAGAATTAAAATGGAAACACAAAATTAAATGAAAAAGAAATCATAAAACTAAAAAAAAAAACCAAACCTTATAGTACCGGTTGGTCTTACCAACCGGTACTAAAGGGCTCCAGGCCCCTGGAGCTAGCTCGTGCCACGTGGTTTCCCTTTAGCACCAGTTCGTGCTGAACCGATACTAAAGGGGGGGGGGCTTTAGTGCCCACACTTTAGTGCCGGTTATGGAACCGGCACTAAAGGGCCTTACGAACCGGTGCTATTGCCCGGTTCTGCACTAGTGTGAGGAAACCCTTCGAAAAATGGAAATAGACTGGAGCCGCATTGAGCGAAGCAACACAACCTTTAGAGGAATAATCCCCAGTCGGGAAGCGTGCTGTACAGGAAAAATCACACTGGATGTGGTGTTCGGCACGTCGGATAATTACAGATCCGAGGAGGTCACATTTCAAGTGGCCCCATTTAGCAGCGGATACCACGCTCTATTAGGGCGAGAGGCTTTCACAATTTTTCAAGCTATACCCCACTACGGGTACATGAAGCTTAAAATGCCTGGACCCAACGGAATCATCACTCTCGCTAGTGACCCGGACATAGCACTCCGCGCCGAAAACAAGACAGCCGCACTGGCCCTTGAGGCATTGTCCGAAGCCCTAGCGGCCGAGGAACTAACTGCGCTGCGCTCCATGGTGGACAAGGACGATGTGATACTCGACAAAAGATCCAAGTCAACCTCCTTTAAACCGGTAAACGAAATAGTCAAATTCCAAGTCCATCCAATGGACCCTACAAAAACGGCCTCCATCGGGGCACAATTAAACCATGATGTAGACGCCGCACTACGAGAATTCCTACGCGAAAATTGCGACATCTTTGCCTGGCACCCTTTAGACATGCCAGGAATCCCACGCAGGCTGGCCGAGCACAGCCTGAACATCCTAAAAGGATTCAAGCCTGTTAAGCAGGCTCTTCGGCATTTCTCTGAACCTAAGAGACAAGCCATGGGAGAGGAGCTAGCCAAACTACTGGAAGCCGGATTCATCAGAGATATAAAACATCC
>NW_025288664.1:0-1094 GCF_018294505.1 Triticum aestivum
AACAACTTTCGGGTTTCCGCATACTAATATCTCTACAACCCTAGCGTCACCGAACCTTAAGTGTGTAGACCCTACGGGTTCGGGAGACATGCAGACATGACCGAGATGCCTCTCCGGTCAATAACCAACAGCGGGATCTGGATACCCATGTTGGCTCCCACATGTTCCACGATGATCTCATCGGATGAACCACGATGTCGAGGATTCAATCAATCCCGTATACAATTCCCTTTGTCAATCGGTACGTTACTTGCCCGAGATTCGATCGTCGGTATCCCAATACCTTGTTCAATCTCGTTACCAGCAAGTCACTTTACTCGTACCGTAATGCATGATCCCGTGGCTAACTCCTTAGTCACATTGAGCTCATTATGATGATGCATTACCGAGTGGGCCCAGAGATACCTCTCCGTCATACGGAGTGACAAATCCCAGTCTCGATCCGTGTCAACCCAACAGACACTTTCAGAGATACCTGTAGTGTACCTTTATAGTCACCCAGTTACGTTGTGACGTTTGGTACACCCAAAGCACTCCTACGGCATCCGGGAGTTACACGATCTCATGGTCTAAGGAAAAGATACTTGACATTGGAAAAGCTCTAGCAAACGAACTACACGATCTTTTATGCTATGCTTAGGATTGGGTCTTGTCCATCACATCATTCTCCTAATGATGTGATCTCGTTATCAATGACATCCAATGTCCATAGTCAGGAAACCATGACTATCTGTTGATCAACGAGCTAGTCAACTAGAGGCTTACTAGGGACACGTTGTGGTCTATATATTCACACATGTATTACGATTTCCGGATAACACAATTATAGCATGAACAATAGACAATTATCATGAACAAAGAAATATAATAATAACCATTTATTATTGCCTCTAGGGCATATTTCCAACAGTCTCCCACTTGCACTAGAGTCAATAATCTAGTTACATTGTGATGAATCGAACACCCATAGCGTTCTGGTGTTGATCATGTTTTGCTCTAGGGAGAGGTTTAGTCAACGGATCTGCTACATTCAGGTCCGTATGTACTTTACAAATATCTATGTCTCCATTTTGAACACTTTCACGAATGGAGTT
>NW_025288665.1:0-1094 GCF_018294505.1 Triticum aestivum
CTAACCGTTTAGCAACAAAGTAAAGTAAATTACATGGCGTTATTCAATGACACGCAGGTCATGCAAAATAATAAAGACAACTCCTATGGCTCCTGCCGGTTGTCATACTCATCGACATGCAAGTCGTGATTCCTATTACAAGAATATGATCAATCTCATACATCACATATATCATTCATCACATCTTCTGGCCATATCATATCACATATATCACTTGCTGCAAAAACAAGTTAGACGTCCTCTAATTGTTGTTGCAAGTTTTTTACGTGGTTTGTAGGTTTCTAGCAAGAACGATTTCTTACCTACGTATGACCACAACGTGATTTGCCAATTTCTATTTACCCTTCATAAGGACCCTTTTCATCGAATCCGTTCCGACTAAAGTAGGAGAGACAGACACCCGCTAGCCACCTTATGCAACTAGTGCATGTCATTCGGTGGAACCTGTCTCACGTAAGCGTACGTGTAAGGTCGGTCCGGGCCGCTTCATCCTACAATGCCGCCGAAACAAGAAACGACTAGTAGCGGCAAGAAGAATTGGCAACATCAACGCCCACAACTTCTTTGTGTTCTACTCGTGCATAGTAACTACGCATAGGCCTGGCTCATGATGCCACTGTTGGGAATCGTAGCATAATTTTAAAATTTTCCTACGCTCACCAGGATGCATCTATGGAGTCTACTAGCAACGAGGGAAGGGAGTGCATCTACATACCGTTGTAGATCGCGAGCGGAAGCGTTCCAATGAACGTGGATGACGGAGTCGTACTCGCCGTGATCCAAATCACCGATGACCGAGTGCCGAACGTACAGCACCTCCGCGTTCAACACACGTACGGTGCAGCGACGTCTCCTCCTTTCTTGATCCAGCAAGGGGGGAGGAGAGGTTGATGGAGATCCAACAGCACGACGGCGTGGTGGTGGATGTAGCGGCTCTCCGGCAGGGCTTCGTCGAGCTTCTGCGCGAGAGAGAGAGGTGTTGCAGGGGAGGAGGGAGGCGCCAAAGGCTGTTGTGTGCTGCCCTCCCTCCCCCCCTTTATATAGGCCCCCAAGGGGGGTGCGCAGCCCTTGGAGATGGGATCTCTAAGGGGGGG
>NW_025288666.1:0-1094 GCF_018294505.1 Triticum aestivum
CCAATTCTAACGTGTTTTGTGGACTATTACTCACTGTTTTCAGGTCCCGAAGTGATTTCCATAGTTGTTGAACCCCAAGGCGCGCTTACGTGTCGGTCATCAATACTCATAGTTTTGGCTGATTCTGGCCCGTATCATGGACTATTACTCTCTTTTTTGGGCCCCCGGAGTGATTTCCACGATTAACGAACCACAGGGTGCATTTACGTGTCGGTCATCCACACTCACAGTTTTGGCCGATTCTGGCCCGTTTCTTGGACTATTACTCTGTTTTTGGGTCTCGGCGTGATTTCCATGATTGACGAACACCGGGGTGCATTTATCTGTCGCTCATCAACACTCGCAGTTTTGGCCGATTCTGGCCCATTTCGTGGAGTATTACGCACTGTCTTGGGGTATCGAAGTGATTTCAACAATTAACTAACCGCGGGGTGCGTTTACGTTTCGGTCATCAACACTTATATTTTTGTCCGATTCTTGCCTTTTTTGTATACTATTACTCACTGTTTTGGGGTCCCGGAGTGATTTCCACGATTAACGAACCCCGGCGTGCGTTGACGTGTCGGTCATCAACACTCACAGTTTTGGCCGATTCTGGCCTGTTTCGTGGACTATTGCTCACTTTTTTGGGGCCCCGGAGTGATTTCCATGATTAAGGAACCCTTGGGTGCGCTTACGGGTTGGTTATCAACACTCGCGGTTTTTGTCGATTCTGACCCGTTTCGTGGACTGTTACTCACCGTATTGGGGCCCCAAAGCGATTTCCATGGTTGTTGAACCCCAAGGTGCACTTAAGTGTAGGTCATCAACAATCACAGTTTGGGCCGATTCTGGCCCGTTTCTTGGACTATTACTTAGTTATGGGGGTCCCGAAATGACCCCGGGTTGTGTTTACGTGTCGGTCAGCAACACTCACAATTTTGGCCAATTCTAACGTGTTTTGTGGACTATTACTCACTGTTTTCAGGTCCCGAAGTGATTTCCATAGTTGTTGAACCCCAAGGCGCGCTTACGTGTCGGTCATCAACACTCATAGTTTTGGCTGATTCTGGCCCGTATCATGGACTCTTACTCTCTTTTTGGGCCCCCGGAGT
>NW_025288667.1:0-1094 GCF_018294505.1 Triticum aestivum
GTGATCTCCGTGAGCCCCTGCTTCGTTTCCCCCTAACCCCATGTCCGATTTCGAGCTCCAGCCGCTCCCTCCACCGGAGCCGAGACGCTCCGCCGCACGGGCTCGTCGCCGGTGAAGCTCCGGTGACCTTTTGGTCCCACGCATGCGTCCGTTGCACTCGTTGCGTCCCGTAGAGTAAAACTAGCGCGACAACCGTCTTGTTTGCACACCGCAGCGCCGGTCCCGCGAACCCCCGAGCTCCGGCCGCCGCCGGGGTCGATGCCGCGCTCAACTCCGGCCACCCCACGCCCTCTCGTGGGTCCCCCTAGATGCGCGGGAGCACGGGCCTCCTTCTGGTGCCCTCAGGGTGCCCAACCGCAGCCTGTAGTGCCATCCCGAGCTACTCCGGCGAGGTTCCGCCGTCGCCGTGGTCGCCGGCGTCACTTGCTGACGTGGCTGGCTTAGTTAGCCACTAATCACCGCACCGTGTCACTAACACTGGGCCCCACGCCTTAATTAATCCTAGTTTATTTTCTGTTTAGTTTAACTAACCACATGGGCCCCACCCGTCAGCTTTGACCATGCTGACATGGACATTGACCGACCCCACACGTCAGTATTGACCTGCTGACGTGTCTGTTGACCGGCCCCACCTGCCATTGACACTAAGCACCCCCAGTCACTGACCAGTGGACCCCACTGGTCAGGTTTGACCAGCAGCAGCGTCTGTTGACCTGCTGACGTCATAGTGACGCAATGCTGACGCAATAAGTATTTTCTGGATTTATTAATATTCAGGAAATTCCAGAAAATGCCTAAAACTTCTAAAAATCATAGAAATTCAACCGTAACTCCAAATTAAATAAATTATATATGAAAAATTATCAGAAAAATTCAAGGAATCCATCTGTACCATTTTCATGCATGTTAGAACAACTTATAGCTGCTGTTTAGCACAAATCAATTAAAGGGCATTTAAATAATCACATATGGAGTTTGAATTTGAATCTTGTATTCAAACCAACTTCATTTAATCTGTTGCTAGTTGCATTAGCTCAAAACACATTCATATTGCCATGTCATGAGCATGCATCATATTGTGCATTGCATTGATT
>NW_025288668.1:0-1094 GCF_018294505.1 Triticum aestivum
GAGCGTGATAAAATCATGAGTTTTTTTGCACGACGTGGGCACATGTGCTATAGGAACGATAATATTTATATCATAATTTTTGGTGATGGAGAAGTATCCCAAAAATTCCCTCTACGCGGATTGCCCTTCGCGCGTCTACGGCTGTGGCCGGCAGCCTCCGGGGGCTAGCATGCCGCCAAATCTTGCGTATGCGGCCTCTCATAAGTTTGTAAGTGTTTTGGTGGTTGCAAACGCCCGGCACGCGTGTCCGGGGTGTCCCCCCCCTCACGGACGGCGCCGCCGCCGACACCTGGAGGGGGGTAACGGACGCGTCGGGTCTACACGGAGAGGATCTTGCTGTGGGTCTGGCCCGGTTGTTGCTCCAATGTGTTCCTTTGGGCTGACCTAACACAACCGGGCGGGGAGGTCCGCTGGTCAAATCCCGTCCGTGTAAAGTAAAAGGGCTAGATCCCGTGGTCAAACGGTACAGGGTTAGGCGGGACGGGGGCCCGGGGGGGGTAGCAATGCCACCGGAGCATCGCACCAGGCCCTCATACATGTGGGGTGGTGTGGTGGCTTGTCCGAAGAGGCAGCACGCATCTCCGGGGCATGGCCCCCCCTAACGGACGGCGATGACACGGTAGTAGCCATTCTGCGGTAACGATGCGGCGTGAATATTATTAAATACTTGGAGCGCGATAAAATCATGAGTTTTTTTGCACGACGTGCACACATGTGCTATAGGAACGATAATATTTTTTCATAATTTTTGGTGATGGAGAAGTATCCCAAAAATTCCCTCTACGCGGATTGCCATTCGCTCGTCTACGGCTGTGGCCGGTGGCCTCCGGGGGCTAGCATGCCGCCAAATCTTGCGTAGGCGGCGTCTCACAAGTTTGGAAGTGTTTTGGTGGTTGCAAACGCCCGGCACGCGTGTCCGTGGTGTGCCCTCCCTCACGGACGGCGCCGCCGCCGGCACCTGGAGGGGGGTAACGGACGCGTCGGGTCTACACGGAGAGGATCTTGCTGTGGGTCTGGCCCGGTTGTTGCTCCAATGTGTTCCTTTGGGCTGACCTAACACAACCTGGCGGGGAGGTCCGCTGGTCAAAGCCCGT
>NW_025288669.1:0-1094 GCF_018294505.1 Triticum aestivum
AGAGTGTACAAACTAATCATGGTTAGCCGTGTCCCCGGTTATGGACAACTTGAGTATCTAGTACCTGGATTATCATTTGAATCTCATCACCATGTTACTTATAATTAATTTTGTTGGGTTAATGATGACACTTAATTGGGATTGAGTTGGAGGTACCTTCTCAATGTTTCACAACCACCATGATAGTTAAATAAAATTTATTCCTTTGCAGTAGGATAAAATTGGCTTTTCGCAAAACTGTAACCATAGAGCTTTTCCACCAGCCATATATGCATATAGTATAGCATTATTATTGTTCATTGCTCTCTATGTGTTACTTTGCCAGCATATTCTATGTGCTGACCCGTTTTCGGGCTGCAACGTTTCATGTTGCAGACTTTTCAGACGACGAGTAAGGTGCCTTAGGTCGTGGTCTTATACTCAGTGATGCCGCTGGAGTGATGGACTCACTTATCTTCCAAGTCTTCCGTTGTTATCGTTATTAGATGGCCTTAAGCCATGTTTATCATACTTAATCTCTTCGGAGATATTCGATGTAATAAGTGTGTGATTTCTACTCTGTTATAAATCCTCCATTTGTACTGTGCGTGTCAGCATTACTGATCCAGGGATGACACTGGTGCACAGCAGCACAGGCCATTTGAGGTCTGGTCGCTACAAAGTTGGTATCAGAGCACACGCTGACTGTAGGACACGACCACTAAGCTTAAGCCCTAGAAAGCTTCTCTCTTCTCATTTCTGACCCCTCTCCACTTTCTACTCTTTTAGGAATGGCGAATGCAAGGAGCAAGTTCATGCAACCAGATGAAGACACGCCGTTTGGTCGACACTTGAAGGAAGTCACCAAGTACTTGAACATAGGAATACCAAGCATCACCGGAACCTACAACGCCACATTACCTGAAGAGGAGAGCTGGAAGATTCAAGTTCACATTCCAGGAAGGACGTTTGTGCCAATTACGGAACCCATGAGATTGGTTTTCGAAGCACCAACTTGGAGTTTAGGGAAGAGCATGGCCGCACACATCGCCATGGGACGCATTGGAGAAGTCTACCACCAGGAGCTTAAGGATACAATTTATCAGATTTGTGGA
>NW_025288670.1:0-1094 GCF_018294505.1 Triticum aestivum
ACCTACTCAACTATGCTAGAGCCCATAATAGCTTGTGGCAGCACACGGAAGTTTCTAGCATGAATAATCTTATGATCCCTTTGAGCCTGGGTGGCGGTCCTTATACAAACAGACAACACTGGGTTCCCCAGGTGCCTCAATCCACCCAGATGTGAGTTTTAGTTGCCACCTTAAGTAAACCATTATTAACAATCTCACATCTGTCGTGAATGTCTCTCAAACCCAATCCACGTCTACGAGCATAGCATGACAATATAATAGCAACGTAGAAGTAACTCCCAAGGGTTTGATAAAAGAACAGGTAATAGGTACTACCTCAACTACTTCCCAATACCCACAATTTAATTAGATCCTAATCATGCAATGTTTGAGGAAAAGATCTAATGCAATAAAAACTGGGTATGGAAGGTATGATCAAAGTGTTACTTGCCTTGCTGATGATCCGCGAAACCTAGCGATTCGAAGTAACAAGCGGCACACTCCGGGTACTCTATCGCAAACAAACAAGCAAACAATAAGTACTTATCTAATGCACAGGTAAAACTCGAATGAAAGATCCAACCAGAAAGTTCAACTTAAGAACTCCGGTTTGCAAAAAGAATCAACTCAAACGAAGCAACGAAAGTCAAACGGCGAAAGAAACAAGCTTCGTTTACTAATATGGATCTAGGTCAAATTTTACAGTAGAAAAAACTTGTTTGAGTAGGTTAAACGGAAAGAGAATTTCGAGACGAAACTCTAGGCGCTTGAATCGCCAGATTCCGATAAACGAGCGAAAACTTAAACATAAACGAAGATCCGATCAGAAATCGAGATCTGAGATAATCGCGGAAAATCCGACGAAAAAGAAAAACTGACGAACGGTTAAAGAACGGACGTTCGTTAACAGAGAAAATCCGACGAACGCGTTCGTTAAAACGAACGGGTCGGTGAACGTTCACTAAATAACAAAACCGAAGAAATAAACCGATCTAGGGTTTTTTTTTGTTTTTTAAAAAAACAACGAACGGTTTTTTAAATAAACCGGCAAACGACGGCGAGGTGTACCTCGTCGGGGCGGGGCTCGGCTGGGCTCCGGCGAGTGCGGCGGGGTG
>NW_025288671.1:0-1094 GCF_018294505.1 Triticum aestivum
GTTGAAGTTCATGTTGACATTAGCGTTGGCCATTGATCTACAAGACATATTTGCAAAGGTTTTAGACTAAGTTCATGATAATAAAGTTCTAATCAAATTATGAACTCCCACTTAGATTAGACATCCCTTTAGTCATCTAAGTGTTACACGATCCGAGTCGACTAGCCCGTGTCCGATCATCACGTGAGACGGACTAGTCATCGTTGGTGAACATTTTCATGTTGATCGTATCTTCCATACGACTCGTGTTCGACCTTTCGGTCTCCGTGTTCCGAGGCCATGTCTGCACATGCTAGGCTCGTCAAGTTAACCCTAAGTGTTTTCGCTGTGTAAAACTGTCTTACACCCGTTGTATGTGAACGTAAGAATCCATCACACCCGATCATCACGTGGTGCTTAGAAACGACGAACTGTAGCAACGGTGCACAGTTAGGGGAGAACACTTCTTGAAATTTTATAAGGGATCATCTTATTTACTACCGTCGTCCTAAGTAAACAAGATGCATAATACATAATAAACATCACATGCAATTATATAGTTGTGACATGATATGGCCAATATCATATAGCTCCACTGATCTTCATCTTCGGGGCTCCATGATCATCTCGTCACCGGCTTGACACCATGATCTCCATCATCATGATCTCCATCATCGTGTCTTCATGAAGTTGTCACGCCAACGACTACTTCTACTTCTATGACTAACGTTTAGCAATAAAGTAAAGTAGTTTACATGCCGTTATTCAATGACACGCAGGTCATACAAAAAAATAATGACAACTCCTATGGCTCCTGCCGGTTGTCATACTCATCGACATGCAAGTCGTGAATCCTATTACAAAGAACATGATCTCATACATCACAATTCATCATTCATCACAACTTCTGGCCATATCACATCACATGATCAATCGCTGCAAAAACAAGTTAGACGTCCTCTAATTGTTGTTGCATCTTTTACGTGGCTGCAATTGGGTTCTAGCAAGAACGTTTTCTTACCTACGAATCACCACAACGTGATTTTGTCAACTTCTATTTACCCTTCATAAGGGCCCTGTTCATCGATTCCGCTCCAACTAAGGTGGGAGAGACA
>NW_025288672.1:0-1094 GCF_018294505.1 Triticum aestivum
GATCCTTCTCCAGGTAGCGGCACTAGCCACCCCGGTCCTACACCTCCCTGATCACGGTAAGTTTCTCTAGTGTTTTGCTTAACAAATGCATAAAGACCTAGACTTAGCTTTATTTCCTCCAATATGCTTACCATAATGACCTAGAGTTAGCTTATTTTCCTCCAAAATGACCCATTTTACCTAGGTTAGCTTATAAATGATGCAGTTCATCCAAGTTAGCTCAAAAATGACCCATTTCACCTAGATTAGCTCCTAAATGATCCATTTTACCTACGTTAGCTTTAAAATGGCCCATTTCACCTACGTTAACTCCAAAATGACCCATCTTACCTAGGTTATCTCATAAACGATCCATTTCAACTAATTTAGCTCATAAACGATCCATTTGACCTAAGTGAGCAAAAAAAACGATCCATTTCACCTAAATTAGCTCTTAAATGATCCATTTCACCTAAGTTAGCTAAAAAACGATCCATTTCAACTAAATTAGCTAAAAATGATCCATTTCAACAAAGTTAGCTCATAAACGATCCATTTCAACTAAGTTAGCTCAAAAACGATCCTTTTGACCTAAGTGAGCTAAAAAACGACCCATTTCACCTTAGTTACCTCAAAAACGATCCATTTCAACTAGGTTAGCTCAAAAACGATCCATTTCAACTAGGTTAGCTCCAAAATGACCCATTTCACCTTACTTAGCTCAAAAACGATGCCCTTCACCTTAGTTAGCTCATAAACGACCCATTTCAACTAAGTTAGCTCATAAATGATCCATTTCAACTAAGTTAGCTCATAAACAACCCATTTCAACTTAGTTAGCTCATATATGATCCATTTCACCTAAGTTAGCTCATAAATGACATATACTTCTTGTTCTAGTCTTCTTCTTGTTCTAGTCTTCTTCTTGTTCTAGTCTTCTTCTTGTTCTAGTCACCTATTTCTAACTTTCTTATTTACCATTTTGCAGATTTCATTCACTTGATGGAAGCTAGCTTGCTATGATGGAGTGCTTGCTTTTCCTTTGATGAAACTTTGCATTGTATCTAGCTTGCTATCTTCATGACACTTTGCATTGTAATATATATATGGATGGA
>NW_025288673.1:0-1094 GCF_018294505.1 Triticum aestivum
TGTTCACACACTTAGCTCTCACACAGTAGGACATGTTCACACGCCTCTGATTCATCCCCGATGAATCAGACCTGACTCAACTCTAAGCAGTAGCAGGCATGACAAACAAACATGAATGAGTAGGCACATCAGGGCTCAAACAACTCCTACTCATGCTAGTGGGTTTCATCTATTTACTGTGGAATGACAGGTCATGCAGAGGATAAATGGGTTCAGCTACCGCAGCAAGTAACGATATGTCGTTGTTGTCCTAATGCAGTAAAAGAGAGCAGGAGCGAGAGAGTAGGATTGTATCGGAATGAACAAGGGGGTTTTGCTTGCCTGGCACTTCTGAAGATAACATTGAGTCTTCATCAGTGTCAACGATCACAACGTCGGAACATCCTCTACTGGGAGGGAACAGATACCGGCAACAAAGAAGAAATACAATCAATTCAATGCACAATATGATGCATGCTCATGACATGGCAATATGAATGTGTTTTGGGCTAATGCAACTAGCAATAGATTAAATGAAGTTGGTTTGAATACAAGATTCAAATTCAAACTCCATATATGGTTATTTAAATGCCCTTTATTTGATTTGTGCTAAACAGCAGCTATAAGTTGTTCTAGCATGCATGAAAATGGTACAGATGGATTCCTTGAATTTTTCTGATAATTTTTCATATATAAATTATTTAATTTGGAGTTACGGTTGAATTTCTATGATTTTTAGAAGTTTTTACAATTGTCTGGAATTTTCTGATTATTTAGAATTAAAATAATTCCAGAAAATGAATTATGGCGTCAGCATGTCATCACCTTGACGTCAGCAGGTCAACAGGGCGCCTCCAGGTCAAACCTGACCAGTGGGGTCCACTGGTCAGTGACCCAGGGCTGTTTAGTGTCAATGGCAGGTGGGGCCGGGTCAAAGGCCACGTCAGCAGAGTCAATGCTGACGGGTGGGGCCACTGGATTAGTTAAAAAAACTAAACAGAAACTAATCTATGATTAATTAGCAGGTGGGGCCCTGCTGTCAGTGTCTATTAAACTAACTAATATTTAGTTAACACTAATCCTAGCCTAATTAGCCGGGCGGGGCCCGCAGGTCA
>NW_025288674.1:0-1094 GCF_018294505.1 Triticum aestivum
AACCATGAACAATGAGTTGTTATTTGATTAACGAGGTCACATCATTAGTAGAATGATCTGATTGACATGACCCATTCCATTAGCTTAGCACCCGATCGTTTAGTATGTTGCTATTGCTTTCTTCATGACTTATACATGTTCCTATGACTATGAGATTATGCAACTCCCGTTTACCGGAGGAACACTTTGGGTACTACCAAACGTCACAACGTAACTGGGTGATTATAAAGGAGTACTACAGGTGTCTCCAATGGTCGATGTTGGGTTGGCGTATTTCGAGATTAGGATTTGTCACTCCGATTGTCGGAGAGGTATCTCTGGGCCCTCTCGGTAATACACATCACATAAGCCTTGCAAGCATTACAACTAATATGTTAGTTGTGAGATGATGTATTACGGAACGAGTAAAGAGACTTGCCAGTAACGAGATTGAACTAGGTATTGGATACCAACGATCGAATCTCGGGCAAGTAACATACCGATGACAAAGGGAACAACGTATGTTGTTATGCGGTCTGACCGATAAAGATCTTCGTAGAATATGTAGGAGCCAATATGGGCATCCAGGTCCCGCTATTGGTTATTGACCGGAGACGTGTCTCAGTCATGTCTACATTGTTCTCGAACCCGTAGGGTCCGCACGCTTAAGGTTACGATAACAGTTATATTATGAGTTTATGCATTTTGATGTACCGAAGGTTGTTCGGAGTCCCGGATGTGATCACGGACATGACGAGGAGTCTCGAAATGGTCGAGACATAAAGATTGATATATTGGAAGTCTATGTTTGGACATCGGAAGTGTTCCGGGTGAAATCGGGATTTTACCGGGTTACCGGGAGGTTACCGGACCCCCCCGGGAGCCATATGGGCCATCATGGGCCTTAGTGGAAAGGAGAAAGGGGCAGCCCAAGGGGGCTGCGCGCCTCCCCCCTTCCCCTAGTCCTATTAGGACTAGGAGAGGTGGCCGGCCACCCCTCTCCCTCTTTCCCCCTTGGGAATCCTAGTTGGAATAGGATTGGAGGGGAGTCCTACTCCCGGTAGGAGTAGGACTCCTCCTGCGCCACCTCCTCCTGGCCGGCGCCTCCTCCCCCC
>NW_025288675.1:0-1094 GCF_018294505.1 Triticum aestivum
AACCAAACCAAGAAAAGGACGCAATCCTTCCTTTAGTTTGCTCATTCGCTTAATTAGTTACATCAAAGATCTAGACAGAAGGTCTTGTGTTCAATTCCCACAATGTTGATTTATTTTGACCCAATTATTTTTCGCGGTCTCAATGAAAGACCATAAAAGGCCCATCAACATAGAAGTACCTGGCCCAGATTGACCAAACGAAAAGGACTAAACCAAACCAAGAATACCTATTCCCTTTAATAGTAGGATAATTCCTTTTTTAATTTAGTAGCCCCAACACATTGAAGCCTATGGATCCTTCCTTTCAATATAGAAATCAACATAGAAGTACCTGGCCCAGATTGACCAAACGAAAAGTACTAAACGAAACCAAGAAAAGGATGCAATCCTTCCTTTAGTTTGCTCATTCGCTTAATTAGTTACATCGAAGATCTAGACAGAAGGTCCTGTGTTCAATTCCCACAATGTTGATTTATTTTGACCAAATTATTTTTCGCGGTCTCTATGAAAGCCCATAAAAGGCCCATCAACATAGAAGTACCTGGCCCAGATTGACCAAACGAAAAGGACTAAACCAAACCAAGAAAAGGACGCAATCCTTCCTTTAGTTTGCTCATTCGCTTAATTAGTTACATCGAAGATCTAGACAGAAGGTCCTGTGTTCAAATCCCACAATGTTGATTTATTTTGACCCAATTATTTTTCGCGGTCTCTATGAAAGCCCATAAAAGGCCCATCAACATAGAAGTACCTGGCCCAGATTGACCGAACGAAAAGGACTAAACCAAACCAAGAATACCTATTCCCTTTAATAGTAGGATAATTCCTTTTTTAATTTAGTAGCCCCAACACATTGAAGCCTATGGATCCTTCCTTTCAATATAGAAATCAACATAGAAGTACCTGGCCCAGATTGACCAAACGAAAAGGACTAAACGAAACCAAGAAAAGGATGCAATCCTTCCTTTAGTTTGCTCATTCGCTTAATTAGTTACATCAAAGATCTAGACAGAAGGTCCTGTGTTCAATTCCCACAATGTTGATTTATTTTGACCAAATTATTTTTCGCGGTCTCTATGAAAGCCCATAAAAGG
>NW_025288676.1:0-1094 GCF_018294505.1 Triticum aestivum
ACCTTTGAAAAGTTCAAGGAATTTCAGAGTGAAGTTGAGAATCAACGTGACAGGAAAATCAAGTTTCTACGATCAGATCGTGGAGGAGAATACTTGAGTCACGAGTTTGGTACACACTTAAGAAAATGTGGAATAGTTTCACAACTCACGCCGCCTGGAACACCTCAGCGTAATGGTGTGTCCGAACGTCGTAATCGCACTCTGTTAGATATGGTGCGATCTATGATGTCTCTTGCCGATTTACCACTATCTTTTTGGGGCTATGCTTTAGAGACTGCCGCATTCACTTTAAATAGGGCCCCGTCGAAATCCGTTGAGACGACACCGTATGAATTATGGTTTGGGAAGAAACCTAAGCTGTCATTTCTAAAAGTTTGGGGATGCGATGCTTATGTCAGGAAACTTCAACCTGAAAAGCTCGAACCCAAATCGGAAAAATGCGTCTTCATAGGATACCCTAAAGAAACTGTTGGGTACACCTTCTACCTCAGATCCGAAGGCAAGATCTTTGTTGCCAAGAATGGGTCCTTTCTGGAGAAAGAGTTTCTCTCGAAAGAAGTAAGTGGGAGGAAAGTAGAGCTTGATGAAGTATTACCTCTTGAACCGGAAAATGGCACAACTCAAGAAAATGTTCCTGAGGTGCCTGCACCGACTAAAGAGGAAGTTAATGATAATGATCAAGATACTTCTGATCAAGCTCCTACTGAAATTCGAAGGTCCACGAGGACACGTTCCGCACCAGAGTGGTACGGCAACCCTGTCTTGGAAATCATGTTGTTAGACAATGGTGAACCTTCGAACTATGAAGAAGCGATGGCGGGTCCGGATTCCGACAAATGGCTAGAAGCCATGAAATCCGAGATAGGATCCATGTATGAAAACGAAGTATGGACTTTGACTGACTTGCCCGTAGAACGGCGAGCCATAGAAAATAAATGGATCTTTAAGAAGAAGACAGACGCGGATGGTAATGTGACCATCTATAAAGCTCGGCTTGTCGCTAAGGGTTATCGACAAGTTCAAGGGATTGACTATGATGAGACTTTCTCACCGGTAGCGAAGCTGAAGTCCGTCCGAATCATGTTAGCAATTGC
>NW_025288677.1:0-1094 GCF_018294505.1 Triticum aestivum
TGCTTTTTAGTACTACTTGTCACCCCCAAACTGATGGCCAAACTGAAGTAGTCAATAGAACATTGTCTACTATGCTTAGGGCTGTTTTGAAGAGTAATAAGAAAATGTGGGAGGAATGCTTGCCTCATATTGAATTTGCTTATAATCGTTCATTGCATTCTACTACTAAGATGTGCCCTTTTGAAGTTGTGTATGGTTTCCTACCTCGTGCACCTATTGATTTGTTGCCTCTTCCATCTTCGGAGAAGGTTAATTTTGATGCTAAACAACATGCTGAATTGATTTTAAAAATGCATGAGTTAACTAAGGAAAACATTGAGCGTATGAATGCCAAATATAAACTTGCTGGAGATAAGGGTAGAAAACATGTTGTGTTTGCACCTGGAGATCTTGTTTGGTTACATTTGCGTAAGGATAGATTTCCTGATTTGCGCAAATCAAAGCTCATGCCACGGGCTGATGGTTCCTTTAAGGAGTTAGAGAAAATAAATGATAATGCATATAAACTTGAGCTGCCTGCAAATTTTGGGGTTAGTCCCACTTTTAACATTGCAGATTTGAAGCCTTATTTGGGTGAGGAAGATGAACTTCCGTCGAGGACGACTTCATTTCAAGAAGGGGAGGATGATGAGGACATCAATACAATTGTTACACCCACAGGCCCTGCTGCTATACATACTGGACCAATTACTAGAGCTCGCGCACGTCAACTAAATTACCAGGTACTTTCGTTTCTTGGTAATGATTCTAATGTTCATGAGAATATGATGCTGCCTAAATTGGATACATTTGTTTTGCTTACAAATGAAGGGCCTAGCTTGGAGAAGGATGAACATTGGAGCAAGAACAAGCATGGAGATGATGGCATGCGCAAGGGGAACAAGAACGGAGTTACAAGTGATGATTTCAGGACTTTGAAGCCACCATAATGGGCGCATGAAGCCTTGGACGAAATATACAAGATGCCACTTCATAAATTTCGTCCCGAGGTTATTATAGGTGCTGCGTCACCTTATTATTGGGCCAGGCCCATGTAATTTCGAAATACATAAGTATAGGCTATTTTTAGAGTCCGTATGTGTGGGGAAACAAGA
>NW_025288678.1:0-1094 GCF_018294505.1 Triticum aestivum
TTGGGGCATGTTTGGGTATATGCTTCTCACAAACCGGAGCTTCTCACAACAAGCATGATGATTTTCGGTAGGGAACGTCCCACCTTTGGGGACGAAACAATATCCATTGCCTCTTATTGCTTTCAAGTTTTTTTCTCGTGTCAACATAGAACAACAGGAGTGTTGTGTGAATTTTTGTGATTTTTCGGGGTTCGTTTGGACATTTTTATGCATTAACTGAGTTTTCAATTCATTTTATGTGCATAATTCAAATTTGAACTACATGCACATGCTCTAGTGCATATAAATTGGTTGAAAAATCAAATATGTGTCCTTGGGTGCATGCTTAGGTCCCATGCAAGAAATGGGAATGAATTTCAAACACCGGGGCACCGTTGATTGCCGGCAAAACATTGAGATGCCTGGTTTTTAGATTTTATTAAATCCAAAACTCGTCTGAAATTCATGAAACTTGGCATGCTATCATGTAGGGGCATCAACATGTCGTGGGACAAATTTTGTCCCATTTGGGGCAGTCTTGGGTATACGCTTCTCACAAACCGGAGCTTCTCACAACCAGCATGATGATTTTCGGTAGGGAACGTGCCACCTTTGGGACGAAACGATATCCATTGCCTCTTATTGCTTTCAATTTTTTTTCTCGTGTCAACATGGGAAAACAGTAGTTTTGTGTGATTTTTTGTGATTTTTCGGGGTTCATTTGGACATTTTTATGCATTAACTGAGTTTTCAATGCATTTTATGTGCATAATTCAAATTTGAACTACATTCGCATGCTCAAGTGCATATAAATTTGTTGAAAAATCAAATCTGTGTCCTTGGGTGCATGCTTAGGTCCCATGCAAGTAATGGGAATGAATTTTGAACACCGGGGCACCGTTGATTGCCGGCAAAACATTGAGATGCCTGGTTTTTAAATTTTAGTAAATCCAAAACTCGTCTGAAATTCATGAAACTTGGCATCCTATCATGGAGCGGCATCAACATGCCGTGGTAAATTTTTTGTCCCATTTGGGGCAGGTTTGGGTGTATGCTTCTCACAAACCGGAGCTTCTCACAACAAGCATGATGGTTTTCGGTAGGGAACGTCCCAC
>NW_025288679.1:0-1094 GCF_018294505.1 Triticum aestivum
GGTAAGCCAGCCTTCCACTCGGAGGCTTAGCTGCAGCCTCGTGCTCGCCTAAGTTATAAAAATCCTACCGAGTGAAGAGCAACCCTCTCACTCGGGGGCTTAGCTGCAGTCCAAGCACTCGCCTAAGTCGTAAAAATCCTACCGAGTGGTAAGTCAGCCTTCCACTCGGAGGCTTAGCTGCAGCCTCGTGCTCGCCTAAGTTATAAAAATCCTACCGAGTGAAGAGCAACCCTCTCACTCGGGGGCTTAGCTGCAGTCCAAGCACTCGCCTAAGTTATAAAAATCCTACCGAGTGAAGAGCAACCCTCTCACTCGGGGGCTTAGCTGCAGTCCAAGCACTCGCCTAAGTCGTGAAAATCCTACCGAGTGAAGAGCAACCCTCTCACTCGGGGGCTTAGCTGCAGCCCAGTGCCCGTCTAAGCGGACTAAAGAATAAATCGATTGCAGCACAGGCACCTTGCCTTGAACCTGCAAAAGACATTCCGAGCCGAAGGCAATCGTATTCAAGCACCAAATCCAAGTTTGAATCGACATCTAAAGGAACCGAAAGTGCTCAGGCGTCAAGCCTGTTAAGATTTGTCGGTTACAATTTCACTCGGCATACCGAGGCAAATTTAAAGCGTCGAGCCAGAAGAAGTTTTTTACCCCTCCTGTGGAGGGCTGGAAGGTGCAACAAATTCATCAAGGTCAATCCCGTCGGCGATCCGAGTGGCAGCTGCAAGGAAAGTTTCCATAAAGGATCTGAAGTCGTGCTTCTTGGTATTGGCCACCCGAAGGGCCGCCAGCTTCTCTTCTCGCGCATCTTTGCAGTGGACTCGGGCCAGACACAGAGCGACATCTGCACCACACCGAGCCGAGGACTTCTTCCACTCCTGCACTCGACCAGGGATCGTGTTCAAGCGGGCCATCAGCGACTCAAGGTCATTCTGAAGTGTCTCCTCAGGCCAGAGCGTCGAGTCGATGCGAGATGTGGCGGCCTTCAGCCTTGCGAGATAATCCACGACAGCTGCAACGCGAGACTCCAGTCGGAAAACATCCATGGCAACTTCGTCGTTCACCGGAGAATTGACGGGGTCAAGGTTTGGCTCCAGTCG
>NW_025288680.1:0-1094 GCF_018294505.1 Triticum aestivum
TCAGCAGGTCAACGGAACAGGTCTGGGTCAAACCTGACAGTGGGTCCCGCATGTCAGGGTGATTATTTTAATTAAACTTAATTAAAACTAATCCTGTTTAATTAACAGGGCTGGGCCCCACCTGTCATTGACTCAGAGGAGTCAACCAGGGCCCACCCGTGGTCAAAGTCAGTGTCGGCTGCCGGCGTTTAGTCGCCGGCGAGCCCGACGCGGCGGCGGAAGTGATTTTGGTCATTTCGGCCACCAAACGGACCGCGGAGACCACCGGAGGGGAGCTGAGGGCAACCCGCAGCTCTTGGCGGAGCCCGTTGGGGTCGGGGTGGCCGGAGTCGACGGCGGCGAGCTCGGCTGCGGCCGCCGGGGTTCGGTCGTGCACGGGAACGGTGCTGGAGCTCGAAGTCGAGCAAAGCGAGGCGCTAGGGATGCTCTACGGGGTTTTGTGAACTCGTTGGACTCGCCGGGGTGACCAAATGGTCACCGGAGCTGCGTCGGCGGCGAGCTCGGCGACGGCGGAGGTTCGGCCGTGGTGGGGAGGAGGCTACGGTGAGGGAACAAGGGGGAGGAGAGGGGGAAACGGTGGCGTAGCTCACCGCGGTTGCAGTGGGCGTCGAAGCGGGCTCGGGGACGCGCTGGAGACGGCGAATTCGACGGCGACGGTGGTCGGAGCCCGAAGAGGGGAACGGCGACGTGGCGGCGATGCAGGGCTTCCGGGGAGCTGTGGAGCGGTGGGGAGGAAGAGGGAGTCGAGGCGGAGCTCCTGAGCTAGTCGGGGGAGCGAGGGGTGGTCGGAGACGGTGGCTATGGCGAACGGCGGCGACGGTGGTGTTCGGCCGGGCGAGAGAGAGAGCGAGGGGAGAGCCGGGGGAGAGTGAGAGAGAGCAGGGGGAGAGGCGTGGCGTCGTCCAGGGACACCGAGACGAGGAGGGGAGGGCAGGCAGGCAGGGAGAGAGGTGGCGTGGCGCGGTGGCCGTGCGCGCGCGCCGGCCACACGCCTGGCCGACTGGCGCCAGGAGGACGACGGCGGTGGTGGGCTGGGCTGGCTAGCTGGGCCGGCCAGCTGGCTGGGCCGCACAGGTAAGTTTTTCCCTTTTTTT
>NW_025288681.1:0-1093 GCF_018294505.1 Triticum aestivum
GACAATTCTAGCTTTGTAGATAGTAACACTACTATCAGCGTCCGTCTTCCTCTTGAAGATCCATTTATTCTCAATTGCTTGCTGATCATCGGGCAAGTCAACCAAAGTCCAAACTTTGTTCTCATACATGGATCATATCTCAGATTTCATGGCCTCAAACCATTTCGCGGAATCTGGGCTCATCATTGCTTCCTCATAGTTCGTAGGTTCATCATGGTCTAGTAACATGACTTCCAGAACATGATTACCGTACCACTCTGGTGCGGATCTTACTCTGGAAGACCTACGAGGTTTGGTAGTAACTTGATCTGAAGTTTGATGATCATCATCATTAACTTCCTCACTTATTGGTGTAGGAATCATTGGAACTGATTTCTGTGATGAACTACTTTCCAATAAGGGAGAAGGTATAATTACCTCATCAAGTTTTACTCTCCTCCCACTCACTTCTTTCGAGAGAAACTCCTTCTCTGGAAAGGATCCATTTTAGCAACGAATGTATTGCCTTCGGATCTGTGATAGAAGGTGTACCCAACAATTTCCTTTGGGTATGAAGACGCACTTCTCCGATTTGGGTTCGAGCTTATCAGGATGAAACTTTTTCACATAAGCATCGCAGCCCCAAACTTTAAGAAACAACAGGTTAGGTTTACTGCTAAACCATAGTTCATACAGTGTCGTCTCAACGGATTTAGATGGTGCCCTATTTTAAAACGTGAATGCAGCTGTCTCTAATGCATAACCCCAAAACGATAGTGGTAAAGAGATATCATAGATTGCACCATATCAAATAAAGTGCGGTTACGATGTTCGGACACACCATAACGATGTGGTGTTCCAGGTGGCGTGAGCTGTGAAACTATTCCACATTGTTTTAATTGAAGACCAAACTCGTAACTCAAATATTTGTCTCCGCGATCAGATCGCAGAAACTTTATTTTCTTGTTACGATGATTTTTCCACTTCACTCTGAAATTCTTTGAACCTTTCAACTATTTCAGACTTATGTTTCATCAAGTAGATATACCCATATCTGCTCAAATCATCTTGTGAAGGTCAGAAAACAACGATGCTTGCCACGAGCATCAGCACT
>NW_025288682.1:0-1093 GCF_018294505.1 Triticum aestivum
GTGTTTCTATTGCTGCTAACCATGCCAGGATCACAAGCCGACGAGATTGACTGGGAGAATTTATCGAACAAGGAGCTTCATGATAAGTTTCAGCAAATGATGACTGAACAGGTGCAAGATGTGCTGAACAATTTTGAAGAGGCCATGGAGAAGATCACTGGCCTTGAGAAGACGTTCGAAACAAAGCTCGATAACAAGTTTAATGAATTGCTCGCGCGTCTTCCACCACCACCACCCGCTGCACCTAACGCACCTCTCCAACAACAACAACAACGACTACCTCCACGTCGCGAAGCAGACCTCCGCCGAGCAAGCCGTGTTCCTCTTGCGTTTGGCCAAACTGTTGGTGCTGCTGTTGATACTTCTGTGGCTCCTGCTGCTAATGCGGAGGAGGATGATTATGTGGGAGATTATGAGGATGAGGTTGATCAAAATCAACACTACATGCAGCCACCTGTACCACCACCAGCAGGTCGACCTCATGTATATATTCGTAATGGTAGGCCTGCACCACCACCTCAGGTACGAGATGATGTCCATATTCCTAAACTGAAATTGAATATTCCACCATTTGAGGGTAGATATGTTCCTGATATATATCTTACTTGGGAGTTAGAAACTGAACAACGATTTACATGTTTGCAATATCCTGAGGAGAGACGAGTTGCTGCTGCCGTTTGTGCTTTCACTAGTTTTGCATGTGTATGGTGGTCTGAACATTGTAGATTATATCCTATTCCAACTACTTGGGCTGCTTTGAAAACTGCTATGCGTACGCGTTGGGTTCCACCATATTATCAACGTGAATTGCTTCAAAAATTGCAGCGTTTAAGACAAGGGAAAAATTCTGTAGAAGAATATTATCAGGAATTACAAACTGGCATGATTAGATGTGGTATTGTTGAGGAGAATGAAGCTATGCTTGCACGTTTTCTGGGTGGATTAAATAGAGAGATTCAGACCATTCTAGACTATAAGGAGTATACTAATATCACTCGTTTATTCCATCTTGCTTGTAAAGCTGAACGTGAAGTGCAGGATCGACAAGCATTGGGGCGAACTAACTTTTCTGCAGGCCGACCTTCATCATGGA
>NW_025288683.1:0-1093 GCF_018294505.1 Triticum aestivum
ATAAGGAAATAAATAATAACTTTATTATTGCCTCTAGGGCATATTTCCTTCAGTCTCCCACTTGCACTAGAGTCAATAATCTAGTTCACATCGCCATGTGATTTAACAGCAATAGTTCACATCACCATGTGATTAACACCCATAGTTCACATCGCTATGTGACCAACACCCAAAGGGTTTACTAGATTCAGTAATCTAGTTCACATCGCTATGTGATTAACACCCAAGGAGTACTAAGGTGTGATCATGTTTTGCTTGTGAGAGAATCTTAGTCAACTGGTCTGCCACATTCAGATCCTCATGTATTTTGCAAATTTCTATGTCAACAACGCTCTGCATGGAGCTACTCTAGCTAATTGCTCCCACTTTCAATATGTATCTAGATCGAGACTTAGAGTCATCTAGATTAGTGTCAAACTTGCATCGGCGTAACCCTTTACGACGAACCTTTTTCCATAATCGAGAAACATATCCTTATTCCACTAAGGACAATTTTGACCGCTCTCCAGTGATCTACTTCTAGATCACTATTGTACTCCCTTGCCAAACTCAGTGGTATGGCATACAATAGATCTGGTATACAGCATGGCATACTTTATAGAACCTATGACTGAGGCATAGGGAATGACTTTCATTCTCTTTCTATTTTCTGCCGTGGTCGGGCTTTGAGTCTTACTCAACTTCACACCTTGTAACACAGGCAAGAACTCTTTCTTTGACTGTTCCATTTTGAACTATTTCAAAATCTTGCCAAGGTATGTACTCATTGAAAAACTTATCAAGTGTCTTGATCTATCTCAATAGATCTTGATGCTCAATATGTAAGTAGCTTTTACTGAGGTCTTTTCCTTTTAAAGAACTCCTTTAAAACACTCCTTTATGCTTTGCAGAAAAATTCTACATCATTTCTGATCAACAATATGTCGCTCACATATACAAATCAGAAAGGCTGCAGTGCTCCCACTCACTTTATTGTAAATACAGGCTTCATCGTAAGTCCATATAAAACTATATGCTTTGATCAACTTATCAAAGCGTATATTCCAACTCCGAGATGCTTGCACCAGTCCATAGATGGATAGCTGGAGCTTGC
>NW_025288684.1:0-1093 GCF_018294505.1 Triticum aestivum
TAGGTTTGTCCGTTTCTGGGCTCTTTTATTGACTATTACTCACTGTTTTGGGGTCCCAAAGCGATTTCCATGGTTATCGAGCCCCAAGATGTGCTTACATGTTGGTGGTCAAGACTCGCAAAATAGGCCATTTCTGGCCCGTTTCGTGGACTACTACTCACTATTTTGTGGTCCCGGAGTGATTTCCACAATTGACGAACTTAACCCCGGGGTGCGTTTATGTGCCAGTCATCAACACTCACAGTTATGGTCGATTCTGCTCCGTTTCATTGACTATTACACACTGTTTTGAGGTCTCGGAGTGATTTCCACGATTAAGGAACCCCAGGGTGCGTTTAAGTGTCGGTCATCAACACTCACAGTTTTTGTCGATTCTGACCCGTTTCGTGGTCTATTACTCACCGTTTTGGGGGCCCAAAGCGATTTCCATGGTTGTTCAACCCCGAGGTGCTCTTACATGTCGGTCATCAACATTCACGGTTTTGGCTGATTCTGGCCCGTTTCATGGACTATTACTCCCTATTTTGTGGTCCCGGAGTGATTTCCACGATTAACGAACTTAACCCCGGGGTGCGTTTATGTGCCGGTCAGCAACACTCACAGTTTTTGTCGATTCTGCCCCGTTTCATGGCCTATTACTCACTGTTTTGAGGTCTTGGAGTGATTTACATGATTAAGGAACCCCAGGGTGCGTTTAAGTCTCGGTCATCAACACTCACTATTTTGGCCGATTCTGGTCCGTTTCGTGTACTATTCCTCACTGTTTTGGGGTCCCAGAGCGATTTCCACGATTGACGATCCCCGGGGTGCGTTTACGTGTACATCGTCAACACTCAAAGTTTTGGCCAATTCTGACCCGTTTCATGGACTATTACTCGCCGTTTTCTTGTACCAAAGCGATTTCCATAGTTGTTGAACCCCGAGGTGCGCTTACGTGTCGGTCATCAACACTCGCAGTTTTGGCCAATTCTGGCCTATTTCATGGACTATTACTCACTATTTTGGGGTCCCAAAGCGATTTCCACGATTGACGAATCCCGGGGTGCTTACGTGTTGGTCATCAACACTCACAGTTCTGACCGAATCTCGCCCG
>NW_025288685.1:0-1093 GCF_018294505.1 Triticum aestivum
GCCGTTTCTGGCCCGTTTCATGGACTATTACTCACTGTTTTGGGGTCCCGGAGTGATTTCCTTGATTAACAAACCCCGGGGTGTGTTTACGTGTCGGTCATAAACACTCGTGGTTTTTGTCGATTCTGACACGTTTTGTGGACTATTACTCACCGTTTTGGGGTACCGAAGCGATTTCCATAGTTGTTGAACCCGAAGGTGCGCTTACATGTAGGTCATCAACAATCGCAGTTTGGGCCGATTTTGGCCCATTTCTTGGACTATTACTTAGTTTCGGGGGTCCCGGAGTGATTTCCATGATTTACGAACCCCGTCGTGTGTTTACGTGCCGGTTATCAACACTCACAATTTCGGCCGATTCTGGTCCGTTTCGTGCACTATTACTCACCGCTTTGGGGTCCCAGAGCGATTTCCATGGTTGTTGAACTCCAAGGTGCAGTTACTGTCTGTCATCAACATTCATAGTTTTTGCCGATTCTGGCCTGTTTCTTCGACTATTACTCCATTTTGGCGTCCCGGTGTGCTTTCCATGATTGACGAACACCGGGGTGCGTTTATGTGTCGGTTAGCAACACTCGCATTTTGGGCCGATTCTGGCCCGTTTCATGAACTATTACTCACCGTTTTGGGGCCCCAAAGCGATGTCCATGGTTCTTTAACCCCATGGTGCGCTTATGTGTCGGTCATCAACACACAATTTTGGTCGACTCTGGTCCGCTTCGTGCACTATTACTCACCGTTTTGGCGTCCCAGAGCGACTTCCATGATTGACAATTCCCGGGGTACGTTTGCGTGTGTGTCCTCAATACTCACAGTTTTGGCCAATTCTGACGCGATTCGTGGACTATTACTCAACATTTAGGGGTCCCGAAGTGATTTCCATAGTTGTTGAACCCCAAAATGCGTTTAGGTGTCGGTCATGAACACTCACAGTTTTGGACGATTCTGGCCCGTTTCGTGGACTATTACTCACTGTTTTGGGGTCCCGGTCTGACTTGCACAATTAACAAACCCCGGGGTGAGTTTACGTGTCGATCATCAACACTCGCAGTTTCGGCCGATTCTGGCTTGTTTTGTGGCACTCGCAGTTTTG
>NW_025288686.1:0-1093 GCF_018294505.1 Triticum aestivum
ACTGAACCTTAAGTGTGTAGACCCTACGGGTTCGGGAGACATGTAGACATGACCGAGACTCTCTTAGTCAATAACCATCAGCGGGATCTGGATACCCATGATGGCTCCCACATGCTCCTCGATGTTGTCATCGGATGAACCACTATGTCGAGGATTCGATCAAACCCTGTATGCAATTCCCTTTGTCAATCGGTACGTTACTTGCCCGAGACTCGATCGTCGGTATCCCAATACCTTGTTCAGTCTCGTTACCGGCAAGTCACTTTACTCGTACCGTAATGCATGATCCCGTGTCCAACACCTTGGTCACATTGAGCTCAATATGATGATGCATTACCGAGTGGGCCCAGAGATACCTCTCCGTCATACGGAGTGACAAATCCCAGTCTCGATCCGTGTCAACCCAACAGCTACTTTCGGAGATACATGTAATGTACCTTTATAGTCACCCAGTTACGTTGTGACGTTTGGTACACCCAAGGCATTCTTACGGTATCCGGGAGTTACACGATCTCATGGTCGAAGGAAGAGATACTTGACACTTGCAAAGCTCTAGCAAAACGAACTACACGATCTTTTATGCTATGCTTAGGATTGGGTCTTGTCCATCACATCATTCTCCTAATGATGTGATCCCGTTATCAACAACATCCAATGTCCATAGTCAGGAAACCATGACTATCTGTTGATCACAACGAGCTGGTCAACTAGAGGCTTACCAGGGACATAGTGTGGTCTAAGTATTCACACGTGTATTACGATTTCCGGATAATACAGTTATAGCATGAATACAAGACAATTATCATGAACAATGAAATATAATAATACTTTTATTATTGCCTCTAGGGCATATTTCCAACAGTCTCCCACTTGCACTAGAGTCACTAATCTAGTTACATTGTGATGAATCGAACACCCATAGAGTTCTGGTGTTGATCATGTTTTGCACGCGAGAGAGGTTTAGTCAGCGGATCTGCGACATTCAGATCCGTGTGCACTTTGCAAATCTCTATGTCTCCATCTTGAACATTTTCACGGATGGAGTTGAAACGACGCTTGATGTGCCTGGTCTTCTTGTGAAACCTGGGCTCCT
>NW_025288687.1:0-1093 GCF_018294505.1 Triticum aestivum
AAACACAAATCCATCGTTAACAACAAACTTGTTCCACATTCTTCCTTCTTTACAATTCTGCATTACATCTTTAAAATCAGCATCATGCACATATTGATCTTTGATGGTCTCCAAACCAAATATTTTGAAGTCAAGTTGTGAAAGCATAGTATAGCGACGAGACAATGCATCAGCAATAACATTTTCTTTTCCCTTCTTGTGTTTAATGACATAAGGGAAAGTCTCAATGAATTCAACCCATTTAGCATGTCTAAGATTCAGTTTAGCTTGACTTTTAATATGTTTCAAAGATTCATGATCAGAATGTATAACAAATTCTTTGGGCCATAAATAATGTTGCCATGTTTCTAAAGTCCGAACAAGAGCATATAATTCTTTATCATAAGTAGAATAATTCAGACTAGGCCCACTCAATTTTTCAGAAAAGTATGAAACAGGTTTGCCATCTTGTGATAACACACCTCCTAATCCAATTCCACTAGCATCACATTCAAGCTCAAAAGTCTTATTAAAATCAGGAAGTTGGAGTAAAGGAGCATGTGTCAACTTATCTTTCAATACCGTGAAGGCTTCTTCCTGTGCGGTACCCCAAAGAAAAGGCACATCTTTCTTTGTAAGCTCATTGAGAGGTGCAGCAATGGTGCTGAAATCTCTCACAAAACGCCTATAGAATCCAGCGAGGCCAAGAAAACTCCTCACTTGTGTGACCGTTTTGGGCTGCGGCCAACTCTCAATAGCTTCAATGTTGGCTTTATCAACTTCAATTCCCTGTGGAGTAACAACATAGCCAAGAAAAGATACTCGGTCGGTGCAAAAGGTGCACTTCCCAAGGTTACCAAACAAACGTGCATCACGTAGAGCAATAAAAACAGCACGTAAATGTTCCAAATGTTCTTCCAAAGATCTGCTATAAATCAATATGTCATCAAAGTAAACTACCACAAATCGTCCAATGAAAGCACGTAAAACTTCGTTCATTAATCTCATGAAAGTACTAGGTGCATTAGTTAACCCAAAAGGCATGACTAACCACTCATATAATCCAAACTTAGTTTTAAATGTTGTTTTCCATTCATCTCCCAATTTCATACGA
>NW_025288688.1:0-1093 GCF_018294505.1 Triticum aestivum
GAAACGGGCCAGAATCGGCCAAAACTGCGAGTGTTGATGACCAACACGTAAGCACACCTTGGAGTTCAACAACAATGGAAATCACTTCGGGACCCCAAAACCGTGAGTAATAGTCCACGAAACATGTCAGAATTGGCCAAAACTGTGAGTGTTGACGACAGACACATAAATGCACCCCGGGGTTCATCAATCATGGAAATCCCTCTGGGTCTCCAAAACATTGAGTAATAGTGCACGAAACGGACACGATTCGGCAAAATATGTGAGTGTTGATGACCGACACGTAAACGCACCCTGGGGTTCGTCAATCATGGAAATGACTCTGAGACCCCAAAATAGAGTAGTAGTCCAAGAAACGGGCCAGAATCGGCCCAAACTGTGATTGTTGATGACCGACACGTAAGCGCACCTTGGAGGTCGACAACCATGGAAATCGCTTTGGGACCCCAAAACGGTGAGTAATAGTCCATGAAACGGGCCAGAATCGGCCAAAACTGCGAGTGTTGATGACCAACACGTAAGCACACCTTGGAGTTCAACAACAATGGAAATCACTTCGGGACCCCAAAACCGTGAGTAATAGTCCACGAAACATGTCAGAATTGGCCAAAACTGTGAGTGTTGATGACAGACACATAAATGCACCCCGGGGTTCATCAATCGTGGAAATCCCTCTGGGTCTCCAAAACATTGAGTAATGGTGCACGAAACGGACACGATTCGGCCAAATATGTGAGTGTTGATGACCGACACGTAAACGCACCCTGGGGTTCGTCAATCATGGAAATGACTCTGAGACCCCAAAATAGAGTAGTAGTCCAAGAAACGGGCCAGAATCGGCCCAAACTGTGATTGTTGATGACCGACACGTAAGCGCACCTTGGAGTTCGACAACCATGGAAATCGCTTTGGGACCCCAAAACGGTGAGTAATAGTCCATGAAACGGGCCAGAATCGGCCAAAACTGCGAGTGTTGATGACCAACACGTAAGCACACCTTGGAGTTCAACAACAATGGAAATCACTTCGGGACCCCAAAACCGTGAGTAATAGTCCACGAAACATGTCAGAATTGGCCAAAACTGTGAGTGTT
>NW_025288689.1:0-1093 GCF_018294505.1 Triticum aestivum
GAGACAAGCATATGACTACTGGCAGGATCAACCAGGTAGCACGTCCTTGGTGACTACCAGCACGGCCATCGTTCTGCGCTTCCACTTCCGTGGAAACTCAGAGGCAACAGCCGGGCCGGTCGTCGCTCTTGAGCGGCACAGCTCATCATCCTTGAGGATCGGCGCAGAGAGTTGCGTATCCTACCACGTAACTGTGGAGAGGTAGAGGCAACTCCTGTTCCGGTTGTTCTCAGTTCCGAGAGCTTTGGGTCGGGTCGAGGCAACCGAAAGGGCCACGACCCTTTATCGTCAGCAGCATCCGAGACCAAAAGCGGGAGCGAGGTTGCCTTGATAGCAACGGGCACGTAATGTGCCAGCCCCACGAGGCAACGCCGCAAGCGCTATTTGGCCGCAGCGGCACACCCAATGGGCGTCCGCCGCGAGGCAACAATTATCCGAAGCACCACTTCCCGTAGGTCGGGTACTAGCATGCAAGCACTCTTAATCCAGCGATTCGAAGCCACACGAGGGATGAGCCACGGCGCCGGTAGTCGGCCGCAGTACAACGGGGGATCTACCGGCAGACACGGGTCCAAAGCTACTCATGCGCTTAGTAGCCAACAAGCGGTCAAACCAACCAAGCCTCCGCCCGTGCAGAGCACGGGAGGATCACTTGCACGAAGGCGTCCTGCAAGGCCAAATCACGCGTGTCACACCAGCAGCAATAAAGCTACGGATGCAACGATTTTCCAAAGGCAACTTTATCGGGACATCGGTGCAACGTTGTCGGACGGTCTTATCATGCACGAAACGGGCTACTTTCCTGTTTCCCGAGCCGCATTCGGCTGTTGGGTCAGAATTTCACTTGAGACGTACAGGAGACCGGGACAGCGATGACGTTGCCACCGAGGGGCAATGTTTTTCCGGAGGCGACATTGGAGGGACATCGTTGCGACTGTTTACCGTCGGTCGGATCGTGTACGCAACGGGGTACTTTCCTGTTTCCCGAGCCACCTTCGGCTGTTGGGTCAGAATTTCTCACGAGACATACACGGGACCGGGCCAACACCTTCGTGATGGCATAACGACGGGACATCCGAGGCAACGTTGGGAA
>NW_025288690.1:0-1093 GCF_018294505.1 Triticum aestivum
GTTACTGACGATGCTGGAAGCACGGTCAGCCTGACCACGAAGGTCTATTCCTGCAAGCAATCGAAGAACGAGCAAGAATATGATAAAGCAATCTGAATATTGCAAATAAATATGAAGTATTGATAATGGTGGGGATCCGGAAGCGGTCTTGGTCTGGTCGTTGGACACAAACGAAGTACACGAAGTTGCAATGGCTAACTTTTAACTAAACAAATCCCAAGGAAAAGCTACTAGATGGATCTACTTATATAGGAGCAAGGGGTGGCGGCCAAGGAGGTGGGAGGACGTCCCAAGGCAGCCTAAAACTAAATCTAGGTCGTACAAGGCCAATGGGCCCAAGTGGAGGTGATGTAACACCTTTGGACTTGTAGTTTGACTCGGATTCTGCTGCAGCATCAGATTGTTTCGTCCACAACTCAACGCTCCTGACGAATTTGAAGGTGATTCCAATTGGGTTGGAAAGTGCACGAAATCTAGTTTCCAACAAAAAAAGAATCACCCAATTCGAGTCCGTATGAAAAATTTGTGTGCGTTTTGAGTCAGGTATAAGTGAAGATCACAACGGCAGTGAAGATGATGATGAAAAACAACTGCCAAGCAGGATATACAACAACTCTCTCTCCAACTTTCCTCTTGAAAAGTTTGAGACAATTTTCTGATAAATTCTTTCAAAGAATGCTAGTAACTCAAGCTTTCCAATGCAAAAAGAATCACTCAATTCCGAGTTGATATGAGGAGTCAAAGAATTCTAAAACTGGCCTGAAAAATTGGAACAAGTTGTGTTCACGAACTTCGGAGGGCAAAAAGACCTATTTAGAAGCCGATTTTGTGGTGTCAAATATTGAACTAGCTTCTGCAACTATTTAGATGCGGCTTGTTGCTAGCTTCAATTTGAGTACTCACGGAGCCAAAACGGACTTCGTATGAGGAAGATACACCTGTTTTACTGAACAGTGCGCAAAACAGATTCCAATCCGAATTCAGGTACGAGATTGATTCTAGATAGATCCAATTTTTTTTCTTCTCTCTTTTTTTTCTCACCCTTTTTTTCTTTTTCTTCTCTCTCTTTTTCTTTTTTTTTCTTTCCTTTTTT
>NW_025288691.1:0-1093 GCF_018294505.1 Triticum aestivum
GCTGGCTCTGCCTCGTTTCATGGACTATTACTCATTGTTTTGGTGTCTCGGAGCGATTTCCATGATTGACGCACCCCGGGGTGCGCTTACGTGTTGTTCACCAGCAATCCTAATTTCGTTCGATTCTGGGATCTTTCATGGACTATTACTCACCATCTTGGGGTCCCAGAGCGATTTCCACGATTGATGATCCCCGCGGTGCGTTTACATGTCCGTCGTCAACAGTCGCAATTTTGGCCGATTCTAGACCGTTTTGTGTACTATTACTCACCGTTTTGGGGTCCCAAAGCGATTTCCATGGTTGTTGAACCCCAAGGTGCGCTTACGTGTCGGTCATCAAAACTCTTAGTTTTGGCCGATTCTGGCCCGTCTCTTGGACTATTACTCTGTGTTTTGGGGCCCCGGAGTGATTTCCACGATTGACGAACCCTCGGGTGTGTTTGCGTGTCGGTCATCAACACTCATAGTTTTGGCCGATTCTGGCCCGTTTCATGGACTATTACTCAGTTTTGGGGCCCCGGAGTGATTTCCACAACGGACGAACCCCGGGGAGCATTGACGTGTCGGTTGTCAACACTCACAATTTTGGCCAATTCTGGTTCTTTTCATGCACTATTACTCACCGTTTTGGGGTCCTAGAGTGATTTCCACGATTGACGATCCCTGGGGTGCATTTATGTGTTGGTCATCGACACTCGCAGTTCTGGCCGACTCTGCCCCGTTTCATGGACTATTACTCATTGTTTTGGTGTCTCGGAGCGATTTCCATGATTGACGCACCCCGGGGTGCGCTTACGTGTTGTTCACCAGCAATCCTAATTTCTTTCGATTCTGGGCTCTTTCATGGACTATTACTCACCATCTTGGGGTCCCAGAGCGATTTCCACGATTGATGATCCCCGCGGTGCGTTTACGTGTCCGTCGTCAACAGTCGCAATTTTGGCCGATTCTGGACCGTTTTGTGTACTATTACTCACCGTTTTGGGGTCCCAAAGCGATTTCCATGGTTGTTGAACCCCAAGGTGCGCTTACGTGTCGGTCATCAAAACTCGTAGTTTTGGCCGATTCTGGCCCGTCTCTTGGACTATTACTC
>NW_025288692.1:0-1093 GCF_018294505.1 Triticum aestivum
CTCCTCGACGTAGTAGGTGCGGCAGACCAAGGAACCCCCGGCCATGAGGGCGTTGACGAGACGCTTGCTCACCAGCGGCATGAACAACTCGCCCACCGAAGGGCCGTACGACGGCGTGGTGCGACGGCGGAACAAGTATCAGTCAAAGTTCGGGGTGGCAACGATCGTCCTGGCCCGCGTGAGCTCAGAGCATGCGTCTACGATCATGCACAGCGTGCACCCATCCGCGAGGCCGTGGTTAGTGCTCCGGGTCCAGGCCACAATGAACCAGCCGCAGGCGAACGGCACCCGCTGCACCGACAGCGCGGCGCCCGCGTCGTACTGGACGGGGATGCCGACCCTCGCCAGCGACGCGTCCATGTCGCCGAAGTCCAGGCTGCCTAGCGCCACGCCGACCTCAACGACGACAAGCTCCGCGCCCTGGTTGTCGCAGTGCACCTCTGGGAGCCATGTCCGCGGGTTGGCCACGATGCGGCGTGCGAGCGGAAAAAAGTGGTCCAGCAGGGGCGACAACTTGCCCTCGAAGGCGGCGACGACGTTGACGAAGCCACCGCTGGCGGAGGGCCCCATCGAGAGCGGCATTGGGTAATACCAATGTTTAAATAGCGGGCTATGAAAAATAGCGATGGGCCTTCGAATCAGCTATAGCGGAGGTATAGCGGACTATTTATGAAGACGACTATTTAGCAGAACTCTGCTGAAAAGGCTATAACGGAGTATAGCCGACTATTTAAAACTATGGATAATACAGCAGGTCGAGGTTGGAGACGGGAAGCACGGCGCCGGGCCGTGTGACGGAGGCCTTGACGATACTCCTGCAGGTCACTCGAACACGCAAAGAAACTGACCTGCTGTCTCTGAGATACGTTTTCCCTTCCATGCCCTGAAGTACTATATATACAAATGTTGCAGTAGGAGTTAACCTTGAAAATTCCAAAGTCAGCGTGGAATCTTTTGTACTGGCTGGAGCAGCGCTTTGGATGCCAAAATGATAATATACACAAATATATCACCAGATCGAAGATGCATGCATTCTTAGAAGGAAAAAAGATGCATGTTAACATGATTCCACGCCGATATGTATGCATATGTT
>NW_025288694.1:0-1093 GCF_018294505.1 Triticum aestivum
CTAACCTTTTAATTAAACTAATTAACCCCTGTTTAATCCCCCCTGTCACTGACGTGTGGGTCCCACACGTCAGGTTTGACCCGGACCAGCCCAGTTGACCGCTGACGTCGTGCTGACGTCATGCTGACGCAATTATTTATTTTCTGGAATTAAAATAATTCAGAAAATCCAGAAAATGATTTAAACTTCAAAAATTCATAGAAATTCAACCGTAGCTCAGATTGAAATAATTTATATATGAAAAATTATCAGAAAAATGCAATCTTTCCATCTGTACTAGTTTCATGCATGACAAACCAACTTATACATGCTGAATATGAGAAAACACATTATGGCATATTAAGAGACTTATTTTTGGAGTTGCATTTGAACCTTTTGTTCAAATGGGCTTCATTCAATTGAATAATAGTTGCATTAGCTCAAACAGCATCACATCTACATGCCATGTTCATGCATCATATTGTTGCATATGATTGTGTATTGATTGCCGGCACCGTTCCTTCTCGATAGGTCCTGCTCCGGAGACGTTCCAGAGTACCTGTCTGTGAAGCAGTGCCTCCCTTGTTGATTTACCAGGCAAGCAAACCCCCTTGTTCATTTTGATAAAACCCTACTCTCTCGCTCCTGCTCTCAGTTATTGCATTAGGACAACAATCTTTCATCTGCTACTTTGTGCTGCGGTAGTTGAACCCATTCCTCTGCATGACCTGTCATTGCCACAGTAAATAGTTGAAACCCACTAGCATGTGTAGGAGTTGATTGAAGCCACTGATGTGTTCCTACCATGCTATGCCTGCTATTGCTTAGAGTTGTGTCAGGTCTGATTCATTGGGAATGAATTGGAGTGTTACGATATGTTCTGATGCTGAGAGTGAAGTGTGTGAACACGATTTGGTAAAGGTAGCGGTGAGAGGCCATGTAGGAGTACATGGTGGGTTGTCTCACTGGAACCGTCCTTAAGCACTGAGTTCTATGTATGTTGTCCAATGACTCGATACTACCACACATTGGAATGCTTAAGTGCCCCTCTCGACTTATTAGCCAACTTGATCTCTGTCCAGGAGTCGCAACTAGTTTCTGGTATTTGTAGGTA
>NW_025288695.1:0-1093 GCF_018294505.1 Triticum aestivum
GGAGACGCGTGCCGCCTCTTCGCACATGCCACAACACCACCCCGCATGTATGAGGGCCCGGTACGACGCTCCGGTGGCATTGCTACCCCCCAGGGCCCCCGTCCCGCCTAACCCTGTAGCGTTTGACCACGGGATCTAGCCCTTTCACTTTGCATGGACGGGCTTTGACCAGTGGACCTCTCCACCCGGTTGTGTCGGGTCGGCCCAGAGGGACACCGGGGAGCAACATCCGGGCCAGGCCCACAGCTACATCCACTCCGTGTAGACCCGACGCGTCCGTTTCCCCCCTCCGGTTGCCGGCGGCGACGCCGTCCGTGAGGGGGGGCACGCACCGGAGACGCGTGCTGGGCGTTTGCAACCGCCTCAACACTTCCAGACTTGTGAGAGGCCGCCTACGCAAGATTTTACGGTATGCTACCCCCCGAAGGCCGCCGGCCACAGTCGTAGACGTGCAAAGAGCAATCCGCGTAGAGGGAAGTGTTCAGATACTTCTCCATCACAAAAAATTATGAAAAATTACCATCAGTCCTATAACACATGTGCCCACGTTGTGTAAAAAACTCATGATTTTATCGCGCTCCAAGTATTTAATAATATTCACGTTGCATCGTTACCGCAGAACGTCTACCACCGTTTCATTGCCGTCCGTGAGGGGGGCCACAACCCGGAGACGCGTGCCGCCTCTTCGGACATGCCACAACACCACCCCGCATGTATGAGGGCCCGGTACGACGCTCCGGTGGCATTGCTACCCCCCCAGGGCCCCCGTCCCGCCTAACCCTGTAGCGTTTGACCACGGGATCTAGCCCTTTGACTTTGCACGGACGGGCTTTGACCAGTGGACCTCTCCACCCGGTTGTGTTAGGTCGGCCCATAGGAACACTTTGGAGCAACATCCGGGCCAGGCCCATAGCTACATCCACTCTGTGTAGACTCGACGCGTCCGTTTCCCCCCTCCGGGTGCCGGCGGCGGCGCCGTTCGTGAGGGGGGCCACGCACCGGAGACGCGTGCCGCCTCTTCGGACATGCCACAACACCACCCCGCATGTATGAGGGCCCGGTACGACGCTCCGGTGGCATTGCTACCCCCCAG
>NW_025288696.1:0-1093 GCF_018294505.1 Triticum aestivum
GAAAATAATTTGACGAATTAAACAAAATTTTGAAAAGTTAATGACATTTGAAAAAGAAGAAGAATTTTTTAAAATTTCTTAGATTTTGAAAAAAATCATGGATTTCAAAAAAGTTCATCAACTTTGAAAAAAAAAGTTCACTGATTTGAAACAAGTTCACGGGTTTTGAAAAAAGTTTCTAAAAATTGAGACAAGTTTGTGGATTTGGAAAATTCGTTCATGTATTTGAAAAAATCACGGATTTGAAAAGAAGTTCACAAGTTTAAGAAATCAGACACGGGCTTGAAACACAGTTCACAAATTTATGGAAAATACAGGGTTCTAGATAAAAATTCATGAATTTTAGAAAGAAAAAGAAAATGAAAAAGAAGGAGATCGAGAAAAAAAGCAGTAGAAAAATTGGCTAGACAAAACAGGAACAAGAAAGAAAACTTTTTTGTTTGCGTCACGTATGAGGGCACTAGATGGGCTGTGGCCGCAAACATTTGTAGGATGCACGAGTTTTTTAGCATAAGCCGACCCAAAATTTGGTTACTGGCACCGTATGAGTTCAAATCTAAACCTATGTGTTAGTTCCTGCACGAGGCTCGATCCTGGGATCTCCTTCTTTCGTAAATAGAGTAAAAATCAATGCCCTCCATGAGGCTCTATGCTGGTATCTCCTTTCGTCTATGCGCTACAAACCACTGCGCTACCATCAACTTCGTGTACAATATGTAGGCGCATCCTAATTGAAGCGAGTCATGCCAGTTTTTCTCCTTTTTGTTTGTTTATTTTCTTCGTTTCTTTATTCTCCGGGTTTTTCATTTGTGCCTGAGGTTTTCTTTTCATTTTCCTTGTCCTTTGATTTAATTTGTTTCTTTTCGGTTTTCACTTTTTGTTTATTTTTGTTTTTCATTCTACATTTTTATATACATGATAAATATTTTTTCAACATTTTTCAAATACTTGTTTAGTTTTTTTTTCTTCTGCTTTTTTCGTTTGGTTTTCTTTTTTCTTCTCCATTTTTATTTTTTCTTATGTTTGTTTTCGTTTTCAGTCTACATTTTCGTATATGTTAAAAAAATCTTAATAAGTGATCAACATTTTCTGA
>NW_025288697.1:0-1093 GCF_018294505.1 Triticum aestivum
AGGAGGCCAGCGAAGGAAGCTCGCCCTCTGGCTGAGATGCCACGGCGCCCCTGGGCGTACGGCATGGAGGCGGAGTTGGCGCGCTCGGGCGGCGGCCCGATGGGATCCCGGCAGTGCTGCGGGGGCTGGCAGGGGCGGATTTGGGGTTTCCCACCCCAGATCGGTTCTCCTCCGGGTGGTCGGGCTCGGGCGCCGTCCGGCAGCCCTAAGCGATGGTGGGCGCACGCGTTGGCTGTCCTCCTTCACCGATATGATTCGGGGCGACCAGAGACGTTGGTGAGGTGCTGGTTCCGAACAAGGTGGTGGCATCGTCCCCTTCGTTAGGGATGACGGCCAGGTGGTGGGTCCTTGTGGCGGCGCCGGTGGCGGCGGATCTTGGGATCTCGCTCATGCACGAGAGATGGAGTTTCTTCGAACTGATCTGGGTGAAAACTTGCTTTTGGTTACTACCAAGGCCGCCAGCGGCGCCGCTGTCTACGTCGTTCCCTTCTTGAAGACATCGCCATGGAGAAGTTCAAAGCCACTCTCTGCTACTTTCGGGAAAACCCTAGATCATTAGATCAGATGACAGCGGTGCTCTGGTATCGTTTATCCCTTGGGGGCGTCATTCATGGAGGTACAGACAGGCTCAAGGGAACAGAGGACGGCTTTTTTGGTGGAGCGGTGCTTCATCTTACCCATTGATGGCGACGGATCTTGGCGGCGTGGCGTTGTGGAGACTCGGAGTCCAATGCGCGGAGATGGACTCGTGCAGGAGGAGGATGTTGTCTGGCGTCATGGTGGAGTCAGATGGCAGAGAGGCTTAGCAAGGTCGGTGCATTAATTTCTGCTCTGAAGATGGATTGGTGGAAGATGACGGCGACGACATAGAGAGGGCGTCGAACCAGTTTGTGCCCCAAACCCAGTATGTGGCTTGGTTGAGGCCTCTGTCTTTAGATGTTAGGCATTTGTGCGATGTCTGTTTGGTATTAGGCTCGGACTATCGGCACCCCTTCATCAGGTGGATAGGAGTAGCGACAGTTGTTTCTAAGTTGGTGGCTTCATACTACCTAATGTACTAGTCCCTCCACTCCTAAATATTTGTCTTTTTAGA
>NW_025288698.1:0-1093 GCF_018294505.1 Triticum aestivum
AGAGTCCACGATGTCTTCCACGTTTCTCAACTCAGGCGTTGCTTCTCGGATCCTATCCGTGGAGTGGACCACGAAACGCTTGATCTCCAAGATAATCTTACATATCGAGAGTACCCCATTCGTATCCTTGATCAGGCCGAGCGTACCACTCGACGTCATAATATCAAGTTTCTCAAAGTTCAATGGTCGCACCATTCTGAGGATGAAGCAACTTGGGAAAGGGAGGATCGTCTTCGACTTGAGTATCCCGCCTTCTTTCCGGAAGAACCCAAATCTCGGGACGAGATTCTTTTGAGTGGGGGTGAGTTGTCACATCCTAGTTAGCCATGCATTAGAGTGTTGCATCATGTTTACTCTTTCATCAGAAACCTGAAATGGGGATGACAGAACCCCCAGTCCCCTCTGAAACCAATTAGGGTTTACTAAAAACTTTTTCAATGAACCTGAAATGCCCTTCTAAAATGCCCATCATTTTTGTCTTGGTCCAGAACCTCTGCCAAAAGTGATGCACATTTTCCTAGGCCATCTTAGGGTTTGTGAATTAAATCATAAATATTTGAATTTGGGCATTTAGAATTATATAAAATATTTAAATGCTCAAATATCCCCAAACTAAAATGTTTCATGTTGGAAATAATCCAACTATGGACCAGGAGTAGTTTGGAGATTTTAGGAGTAGCCTAAGTATTTTATTTAATTCAACAAAGTTGCAGAAGTATTAAAAAACAGAAAACAGAAAGAAATGGGAAAAGGCTTACCTGTCGCCCAGCACCGGCCCACCTGCCGGCCCAGCCCAGCACCGCGCCAGCGAGCTGCTTGCCGGCCAGGCAGGCAGGCAGGTGCTCGACGGCGAGCACCGCATGGGTGCCTCGCACCTGCTCGCCGCCTCGCCGCCTCCCTCGCCCGGCTAACGCCGTGAATTGGCCTCCCTCTCTCCCCCGAACCTCCCAGACACCCCCTCTCCCCTCCAGCTCCTCCCCTTCGCTCTCCCACGCCATGGCCGACGCCATCGCCGCCACCCCCTCGCCGTAGCCACGCCCTCCGTCAACCTCACGCCGTGCCGCCGTGTCCAGGAGCTCCGCCGCCGTCCACT
>NW_025288699.1:0-1093 GCF_018294505.1 Triticum aestivum
AACTTGCTTGACCGATTCAGGTGGAGTCCAATCAAGGACGGCTTGAACTCGCTCAGGGTTAACAGCAATACCTTTACCAGATATTACATGACCCAGGTAGGTCACTTCTGACAACCAGAATTCACATTTAGAGAATTTGGCATAAAGGCGATGCTCTCGAAGTTTCTTCAACACTAGCCTTAGATGTTCGGCATGTTCTTCCTCGTTCTTGGAGTAGATGAGTATATCATCGAGGTAAACTACGACGAATTTATCCAAATACTCCATGAAGATTGAGTTCATTAACCGAGAAAAGGTGGCTGGAGCGTTGGTTAAACCGAAGGACATGACGGTGTACTCGTATTGACCATAGCGAGTAACAAAAGCCGTTTTAGGAATGTCCCCGTTTCTGATTTTGATTTGATGGTAGCCCAACCTCAAATCCATCTTGGAGAAGACTGAGGATCCAGCGAGCTGATCATACAGATCGTTGATCCTGGGAAGTGGATATTTGTTCTTGATTGTGACCAAATTGATAGGTCGGTAATCTACAACCATCCGGTCCGTACCATCCTTCTTCTTAACGAATAGAACGGGGCAAGCCCACGGAGATGAACTAGGGTGGATGAAACCCTTTTTCAAGGATTCATCGAGTTGTTTCTTAAGCTCGGCTAGTTCTAGGGGTGCCATCTTATAGGGTCTTCTAGCAATCGGAACGGTTCCGGGGATGAGGTCGATTACGAACTCGACATCCCTGTCAGGTGGAACACCTGGCAATTCCTCTGGGAAGACATCCGGAAAGTCACGGACTACCGGAACGTCCTCAAGGTCTGGCAAAGGACTGGCGTTAAGAGAATATAACTGCCGCTTGGCTATTCGGGTCAAGACGTTGACTATCTTTCCCGAAGGATGGGTGAGTTGAACAGTCCTAGAGAAGCAATCAATTTTGGCTTGATGAGCTGACATCCAGTCCATACCCAAAATGATATTAATATCTGAAGATTTAAGGGCTATCAAAGATGCGAGAAAAACAAGTCTGTCGACTTGGATTTCATTTCCATGGCTTACTCTAGAAGTTTGCCATTTGGATCCCGGAGTTTGAATTACCATAGAG
>NW_025288700.1:0-1093 GCF_018294505.1 Triticum aestivum
GGGAGAAAGTCTTCACTTTTTCTTCGCTTGTGTCATTTGCTTATTGCGCCGTAACCATGGATAATCTTCATCGTTTATCAGGATGCTTGGGTCAGCCTTGACTTTGAAGGGGGGAATTTCATGAAACTTTTCATACTCTTCAGACATGTCTGTCTTGCCCTCCACTCCCAGGATGTCCCTTTTTCCTGAAAGAACTATGTGGCGCTTTGGCTCATTGTATGATGTATTCGCTTCCTTATCTTTTCTTTTCCTCGGTCTGGTAGACATGTCCTTCACATAGATAACCTGTGCCACATCATTGGCTAGGACGAACGGTTCGTCAGTGTACCCAAGATTTTTCAGATCCACTGTGGTCATTCCGTACTGTGGGTCTACCTGTACCCCGCCTCCTGACAGATTGACCCACTTGCACTTAAACAAAGGGACCTTAAAATCTACTCCGTAGTCAAGTTCCCATATGTCTGCTATGTAACCATAATATGTGATTTCCATTGTCGATTGTTGCATCAAAGCGGACACCGCTGTTTTGGTTGGTGCTCTTTTCATCTTGGTCAATCGTGTAAAATGTATTCCCATTTATCTCGTATCCTTTCCAAATCATTACAGTCGAAGATGGTCCCCTGGACAACAAGTACAGCTCATCACAAACAGTGCTGTCACCTCTGAGACGTGTTTCCAACCAACTGCTGAAAGTCCTGATGTGTTCACATGTAATCCAGTCGTCGCACTGCTCCGGGTGTTTGGAGCGCAGACTGTTCTTGTGTTCATCGACATACGGGGTCACCAAGGTAGAGTTTTGTAGAACTGTGTAGTGTGCTTGAGACCAAGAATATCCGTCCCTGCATATTATTGAGTCCCTTCCAAGCGTGCCTTTTCCAGTCAGTCTCCCCTCATACCGCGATTTAGGGAGACCTATCTTCTTAAGGCCAGGAATGAAGTCAACACAAAACCCGATGACATCCTCTGTTTGATGGCCCATGGAGATGCTTCCTTCTGGCCTAGCGCGGTTACGAACATATTTCTTTAGGACTCCCATGAACCTCTCAAAGGGGTACATATTGTGTAGAAATACGGGCCCCAGAATGACAATCTC
>NW_025288701.1:0-1093 GCF_018294505.1 Triticum aestivum
ATTCTCTCCACCGCCTCCTCCTTGTCTCGGGTGCCTCCTCTTTTTCACCTCATTTCCACCATAGATTCATTCAAATTAAGTGGTTAAGTTACCTTGTTTTGCTAGGTAAGTAAGGGGGGAAGCTATATTTATGTTGTTCTCCCTACAACAATGTGCACATGCACTTTTTATGGCCTAGCTAGATCTATGTATGTTCGTGGTGTTGCATATGTTTGTGGTGTTGCATATGTGTTTGTGTTTGGAGGTGTACCGGTATTTGAAATGCGATAGTTGCCAATATTTTGCCGGAATGTTGATTCATTTTCGTTTCGGCGAGAATTTTGGCATTAAGCATTCTTTTTGGTCCTATTTTTAGGGAAAGTCATGCCAAATTTTTTCTTGGTTCTAAAATATCGTTTTGCTCTACCCCGCAGGCGACCATGGTCCGCACGATGACCGAAGGCATCGTGAATAGGTTTTTGAGGTCCGCGAAGGCCGAGATGCTTCGAAAGAACGAGACGGAGATAAGATGTCCATGTCGAAGATGCAAGCTGAATAGCCTTATTGCGGACCCGGATTCCGGGCAGGTGCGGGACCACTTGCTCTTGCGTGGTTTCATGGATGGCTATCGGTGGCAAGGTGATGAAGATGACTACGAAGTCGTCCATGGGGGCCGGGCAAGAAATGAGGAAGGGCAGCAAGACAACCACCGCGGCTCGGGGGGGCGAGAAGACGAAGAATCCCCAGGAGATGATCACGACGGTGATGCTGTACACAGTCATCATGTAGAAGATGCAGGACATGATGATGATGCCGGCGGAGCAGACGATGCTGGACCATCGATGGGCTGGGTGCAGGACCCTCATATTCAAGAGCTGCTTCTCAAGCAGACGGATAACGCAAGAGCTGCCGCCCGAGAGAAAGCCAAGATGGATCAACTTGAGTTAGACGCGGTTACTCCATTGTATGAAGGATGCAGGCCCGAGGATACCCGCCTGAAAGTAACGCTCATGGCTCTGGAGATGAAGGTAAAACACAAAATGACCGACGCATGCTTCGACGAGAACATGTCATTCTGGCACGAACGTCTTCCCAAGGGGAACAAGTGCCCGAC
>NW_025288702.1:0-1093 GCF_018294505.1 Triticum aestivum
GCTCCGAGACGAGCTCAAGCGGCTGTAGTGACGGCGGTGACGAGGTCAGCGGCGGCCGGAGTTCGGCCGCGGCGGAGCTATGGCCTAGAGCTCGCAAACGCGAGGGGAGAGAGAGGGGTTCTGCACGGAGGCTCACCGCGGAGCTGTAGGGAGGGTTAGTGGGCTCGGGGGCGGCCGGAGTGCAGCGAATCGACGGCGACGACCTCCGGTGGCCGAGGAGGGGAACGGCGACGTGGGCGGCGATGCAGGGCGTCCGGGGCCTCGTGGCTTGGTGGAGAGGAAGAGGGGGTCGAGGCGGAGCCTCTGGGCTAGTCGGGGGAGCGAGGGAGGCCCGGCGGCCATGGCTACGGCGAGCGGCGCTCTCAGGTGCGTTCGGTGACGAGAGGGAGGGAGAACAGAGGAGGAGGAGGGGGTCCAGAGAGAGAGAGGCGGTCGAGGGGGGTCAAGGCCGTCTCCGTGGCGTCGCGAGGGGGTCGGGGAGGCTGCCACGGCGAAGCAGGAGGTGGCCAGCGTCGGCGCGCGTGCGTCCAGCACGCAGCTGCTTCGTGCGCTGGCACGGGAAGAAGACAGGAGAAGGGGGCCAGGTGGGCTGGGCCGCTGGGGGAGCTGGGCCGGGCAGGTAAGCAGGTAAGTGGCCCAGGTGGCCTCTCTCCCCTTTTTTTTCTATTTTGTTTCTCTTTTCTATTTATGTAGTTTTGTTTCTGATTTAGTTTATAGCCCAAATCATTTTAATAAATCCTGCAAATAATTGTGGCCATTAAAAGAATTATTACAGAGGCCCTTAACTATTTTCAGAATTGTTGGAGCATTTAAAAATATTAATAGTATTTAAATGCCCCAATTCAAATACAATATGGATTATTCAAAAATCCATAATGGCCCAAAAATATTGGCATCATTTTTGGTAGAGGTTTTTCACCTTTGTCAAAAATCATGAACATTTTTGAAAGCCATTTGGACTTACTTGAAAGTATTTTAGGTGAACCTAGTGAATTCCTTTAATGCTAGGGTTTGAGCAATCCCCATTTCAAATTTCATAAAATTTAAACATGTTGCATGGATGCTAAAGCAAAAACAAACAAGGGCTGATCTG
>NW_025288703.1:0-1093 GCF_018294505.1 Triticum aestivum
AATCATAATGCAAAGGCATTAGAACTTCTAGCAAAATTTCGGCAGCATAACAGCTGTAAATGCTCAAGAAGGATTTGAGACATTTGACAAAGGATTTCGTACATACTCAACATCATCATATCAAAGTTCTGAAACCATTCTAACAACATAAGGTGGTAGTGGAACTGAACTAGGCTTGTAACCATCAAACTTATAAGGTACTACTGATTAGTAACTCGTGATCCTGATAGAGAGAACAGATCCTAATTCCTTAACCCCCGGTGGAAGAATGGACTGACTCAGATCAGAATGTCATAAGGTAAAGGAATAAAAAGAGCCTTACGTTCCAACCCACAAACAATTCCCCTACATATAACTAAAGAATTTCTAGACTCAACATCGACCAGTTTGGCTTGGAGAACCTACAGGCAGTCCGGCTCTGATGCCAACGCTGTCAGGACCCCGACTCGATGTCACATCGATCTAGCCGGTAACACCTCATATCACTTTGCAGCCTCACGCACGGTATCCCCACGGGTGTCGTCTTACCTTTTTCCGGGACCGTTTGCGCCTTTTGGCTCACGTATATGATAGTGTCGCTAGCATCCATATGATAAGGAGCCCGGGCTGACATGACTAGTCGTAAACCCAACGTGGCACAGACTTACAGGGACAGGCATCCATGACCCAGCTTCGAACGTGTCGGTCATCAGCAAGTGGGTCCGGGCTGTAGCACTGGGCTAGCACGACTCCGGTAAACCGGGCTGTAGCGGGCTAACAGGACTCCGGTACTCAAAGCGTGACATTTCCCCGAAGGGACAGACACAGGAACGAAGAAGGACACATGCCGGCCAGCCTAAGTGTTCCAGAGCAGTAGCAAGCTACCATGGCTCAGCGGTAACACTAGGAGACATTTCCCGGTAAGAGAGGCTACTAAAGATAAACAACTAGATAGTCAGATCCCACACATACCAAGCATTTCAATCATACACACAATATGCTCGATATGTGCAAATACAACGAAGCATCACAACATGACTCTATGACACAAGTACTTTATTTAAGGCTCAGGGAGCCATACATAACATACACCAAGGTACGGGTCTCACGACCC
>NW_025288704.1:0-1093 GCF_018294505.1 Triticum aestivum
CCGGCAACGCCAAAGGTATATGTGATATACATGTAATTGATGTGTACCTTACCAGTACTCGTAGTAGCTCCTGGGTATTTGATACCGGTGCGGTTGCTCATATTTGTAACTCAAAACAGGAACTACGGAATAAACGGAGACTGGCGAAGGATGAGGTGACGATGCGCGTCGGGAATGGTTCCAAGGTCGATGTGATCGCCGTCGGCACGCTACCTCTGCATCTACCCACGGGATTAGTTTTAAACCTCAATAATTGTTATTTAGTGCCAGCTTTGAGCATGAACATTGTATCTGGATCTCGTTTAATTCGAGATGGCTACTCATTTAAATCCGAGAATAATGGTTGTTCTATTTATTTGAGAGATATGTTTTATGGTCATGCCCCGCTGGTCAATGGTTTATTTTTGATGAATCTCGAACGTGATGTTACACATGTTCATAGTGTGAATACCAAAAGATGTAAAGTTGATAACGACAGTCCCACATACTTATGGCACTGCCGCCTTGGTCACATTGGTGTCAAGCGCATGAAGAAGCTCCATGCAGATGGACTTTTGGAGTCTCTTGATTACGAATCATTTGACACGTGCGAACCATGCCTCATGGGTAAGATGACCAAGACTCCGTTCTCCGGAACAGTGGAGCGAGCAACCAACTTATTGGAAATCATACATACCGATGTGTGTGGTCCAATGAGTGTTGAGGCTCGCGGAGGATATCGTTATGTTCTCACTCTCACTAATGATTTAAGTAGATATGGGTATGTCTACCTAATGAAACACAAGTCTGAAACCTTTGAAAAGTTCAAGGAATTTCAGAGTGAAGTTGAGAATCAACGTGACAGGAAAATAAAATTCTTACGATCAGATCGTGGTGGAGAATATTTAAGTCACGAGTTTGGTGCACACTTAAGGAAATGTGGAATAGTTTCACAACTCACGCCGCCTGGAACACCTCAGAGAAATGGTGTGTCCGAACGTCGTAATCGCACTCTATTGGATATGGTGCGATCTATGATGTCTCTTACCGATTTACCGCTCTCATTTTGGGGTTATGCTTTAGAGACTGCCGCATTCACTTTAAATAGGGCTCC
>NW_025288705.1:0-1093 GCF_018294505.1 Triticum aestivum
GGCCGGACTCCCTGCGGATGGAACCTGGATAGGCGATAAACCTGGACTGGAGGCTTAGGTGATTAGGTAGGTCGTGGCCGACACCCACGTTGGGCTTCCGCTTGAAGGTTGCCGAGTACATGTCGTGTAAACGACGGTAAGTGGTGAGAGCGTGTATGAAGAAGTACACCCCTGCAGGGTTAACATGATCTATTCGAATAGCCGCGTCCGCGGTAAAGGACTACTTGGTTGCCTATACAGTTCATAGACAAGTAAATGGAAACTGCTAAAAGCCTCAAGATAAGTGTGAGTGCCGAGGATGGCTCTTCCGTAGGAAGACGGAGGTGGATCCTCGGTAGTGTATTGAATTGGTGAGTAGTGGACTCGTGTGCGCAAAACCATTTCAAGTTGGAGTATCGTAGGATAGTCTAGCCAAGAGTCAAAGCTGGCTTGCTGCAATAACTCCACCAACCCTTCTTGATAACATGCATGTATGTAGGATCTGATGTAAGTCTTGCTGAGTACCTTTGTACTCATGTTGCTATAATCTACATTTTTACAGAAGACGCTGCAACCCCTTCTGATGGGTTCTATGTAGACGTTGACATCAACGAGTAGGCTAAGACCCAGGTGGTGACCCTGAGCTTGTGAAGGACCTTGTAGTATAGCTAGGCTTCCCAAGCCTCTTTTATTTTACTAGTTGTCTGTACTCAGACAAGTTACTTCCGCTGCTGGTTTGTATGACTGTATGACTTGTATGTTGGGTCGTGAGACCCGTACCTTTGTGTATGTTATGTATGGCTCTCTGAGCCTTAAATAAAGTACTTGTGTCGTAGAGTCATGTTGTGATGCTTCGTTGTATTTGCACATATCGAGCATATTGTGTGTATGATTGAAATGCTTGGTATGTGTGGGATCTGACTATCTAGTTGTTTATCTTTAGTAGCCTCTCTTACCGGGAAATGTCTCCTAGTGTTACCGCTGAGCCATGGTAGCTTGCTACTGCTCTGGAACACCTAGGCTGGCCGGCATGTGTCCTTCTTCGTTCCTGTGTCTGTCCCTTCGGGGAAATGTCACGCTTTGAGTACCGGAGTCCTGTTAGCCCGCTACAGCC
>NW_025288706.1:0-1093 GCF_018294505.1 Triticum aestivum
ACTAGCCCGTGTCCGATCATCACGTGAGACGGACTAGTCATCGTCGGTGAACATTCTCATGTTGATCGTATCTTCCATACGACTCGTGTTCGACCTTTCGGTCTCCGTGTTCCGAGGCCATGTCTGCACATGCTAGGCTCGTCAAGTTAACCCTAAGTGTTTTCGCTGTGTAAAACTGTCTTACACCCGTTGTATGTGAACGTAAGAATCCATCACACCCGATCATCACGTGGTGCTTAGAAGCGACGAACTGTAGCAACGGTGCACAGTTAGGGGAGAACACTTCTTGAAATTTTTGTAAGGGATCATCTTATTTACTACCGTCGTCCTAAGTAAACAAGATGCATAAACATAATAAACATCACATGCAATTATATAGTTGTGACATGATATGGCCAATATCATATAGCTCCATTGATCTTCATCTTCGGGGCTCCATGATCATCTTGTCACCGGCTTGACACCATGATCTCCATCATCATGATCTCCATCATCATGATCTCCATCATCATGTCTTCATGAAGTTGTCACGCCAACGACTACTTCTACTTCTATGACTAACGTTTAGCAATAAAGTAAAGTAGTTTACATGGCGTTATTCAATGACACGCAGGTCATACAAAAAATAAAGACAACTCCTATGGCTCCTGCCGGTTGTCATACTCATCGACATGCAAGTCGTGAATCCTATTACAAAGAACATGATCTCATACATCACAATTCATCATTCATCATAACTTCTGGCCATATCACATCACATGATCAATCGCTGCAAAAACAAGTTAGACGTCCTCTAATTGTTGTTGCATCTTTTACGTGGCTGCAATTGGGTTCTAGCAAGAACGTTTTCTTACCTACGAATCACCACAACGTGATTTTGTCAACTTCTATTTACCCTTCATAAGGGCCCTGTTCATCGATTCCGCTCCAACTAAAGTGGGAGAGACAGACACCCGCCAGCCACCTTATGCAACTAGTGCATGTCAGTCGGTGGAACCGGTCTCACGTAAGCGTACGTGTAAGGTTGGTCCGGGCCGCTTCATCCCACAATACCGTTGAGCAAGAAAAGACTAGTAGAGGCAAGTAAGATGAC
>NW_025288707.1:0-1093 GCF_018294505.1 Triticum aestivum
CATACTGGACCAATTACTAGAGCTCGTGCACGCCAACTAAATTACCAGGTACTTTCCTTTCTTGGTAATGATTCTAATGTTCATGAGAATATGATGCTGCCTAAATTGGATACATTTGTTTTGCTTACAAATGAAGGGCCTAGCTTGGAGAAGGATGAACATTGGAGCAAGAACAAGCATGGAGATGATGGCATGCGCAAGGGAAACAAGAACGGAGTTACAAGTGATGATTTCAGGACTTTGAAGCCACCATAATGGGTGCATGAAGCCATGGACGAAATATACAAGATGCCACTTCATAAATTTCGTCCCGAGGCTATTATAGGTGCTGCGTCACCTTTTTATTGGGCCAGGCCCATGTAATTTCGAAATACATAAGTATAGGCTATTTTTAGAGTCCGTATGTGTGGGGAAACAAGAGATAGGGTTGATTTCGGACCCCTCCACCAAGGGCCACGAAATTCCCCCCTCTTCCTCCATATATACAGCCCTTAGGGCATCGTTTAGACTTTGGGGTTTTGGTTTAGATTAAAAGTTCGCCATAGCTGCAACTTCGCGTACTTCGTTTGTGTTCAACGACCAGACAAAGGCGTCACAGAACCCCACCTTCATCAATAAAGCTTTCATCTTATATTCGCAATATCCAGATTGCAATCTTAGTTTCTTGCTCGTTCTTCGTTTGCTCGCAGGAAACAGACCCTCGTGGTCAGGTTGATCGTGCTCCGGCGTGGTCAATAACCTCTCGGAGTTGGTTTAGCGATTGCTAAGGCGCGACGTCCTCGCACGTTCGTAGTCGGATCGTCAAAGTCGACTTCCACCAAAGCGATATCCATCATCTCATCGAAAGACGGGACACCTTTGCCTCTATCAGCACGTAGTGTTGATTTTGATCAACCTCATCCTCATAATCTCCCACATAATCATCCTCCTCCACATCAGCAGCAGGAGCCACAGAAGTATCAACAGCAGCACCAACAGTTTGGCCAAACGCAAGAGGAACACGGCTTGCTCGGCGGAGGTCTGCTTCGCGACGTGGAGGTAGTCGTTGTTGTTGTTGTTGGAGAGGTGCGTTAGGTGCAGCGGGTGGTGGTGG
>NW_025288708.1:0-1093 GCF_018294505.1 Triticum aestivum
TTTTTTTTATTTTTTTATTTTCTGTTTTTTGCACAGGTTACAAAATGTATAATTGGACAAAATATAGACAGCACACATCAACAACAGATTCATCGAATACAATAGAAGATTAGTCTCTGAATACAATTCATCATATTAGTCTCTGAATACAATTCATCATATTAGTCTCTGAATACAATTCATCATATTAGTCTCCGAATTGAAAAGACCGAACAAAGATAGAACATTATATTACAAGTCTCGAGACCGCGAGTAGCAAGTTTGTCTTCACATTACAAGTCGATATCAATCATCTAAACTACCATCACATAGAAGAGAGCTGCGGTCATCACGATGAGCATCATCACGATGAAACTCGTCTTCATCCGGTTCCTCCAATGCTCCCTCCCCTCTCCCGCTAGATAGCGAGCGTACCTAGATTCGGCCTCGGCCCTAGTGGTGTACCCTTTGTAACTGTTACCGCTGAATCGGTGAACCTGTCTCCGACACTCCTCCCAGTCGTCGTAGACTCCGGGAACCTTACCCTTGTACACGACATACGACGACATCACTATGCACTAGCGTAGTCGAGGCGTCGAGGCGTCGTCGGGGCGGCGTCGGGGCGGCGTCGAGGCGGCGGGGCAGCGGTGTCGGGAGAGGAGAGGGGAAGGGGATCGAGGGCGAGGGCGAGGGAGAGAGAGGGGATAGGTTTGGGCCGGGGAGGAAGTATGGATGGCGGCACAATACTAATGGCGCACCACACCTCGGTGCGCCATAAGTACATCCATACTAATGTCGCACCTCGCCCTAGTGCGCCATTACTATTTTTTTTATTTCTGCTCGAGCCAACAGGTTATCTTCCACCTGACCTGATCCACATGAAGCTCCCTCTACTAGCTCGACTGGTCAGCAGCCAGTTCTCACACCAGGAGGTCTTGGGTTCGATTCCCAGGCTCCAGAATTTTTTTATGCATTTAAAATGTTGTTTGATACTTATTTGTGTTTAAATATGTTCAAACTTGTTTAAATCATAACAATAATATTTTTTTATAAGACAGTAATTTTTTTTAAAATATCATCAAACAGTAATGCCGGTGGAGCGGGGGAGGGTGCC
>NW_025288709.1:0-1093 GCF_018294505.1 Triticum aestivum
TCGTGGATAGATTCTCGAAAATGGCACACTTTATACCATGTCATAAAAGCGATGATGCTGTTAATGTTGCTGATTTGTTCTTTCGTGAAATTATTCGCTTGCATGGTGTGCCAAATACTATTGTTTCAGATCGTGATACTAAATTTCTTAGCCACTTTTGGAGATGTTTATGGGCTAAGTTGGGGACTAAACTGCTTTTTAGTACTACTTGTCACCCCCAAACTGATGGACAAACTGAAGTAGTCAATAGAACGTTGTCTACTATGCTTAGGGCTGTTTTGAAGAATAATAAGAAAATGTGGGAGGAATGCTTGCCTCATATTGAATTTGCTTATAATCGTTCATTGCATTCTACTACTAAGATGTGCCCTTTTGAAGTTGTGTATGGTTTCCTACCTCGTGCACCTATTGATTTGTTGCCTCTTCCATCTTCGGAGAAGCTTAATTTTGATGCTAAACAACGTGCTGAATTGATTTTAAAAATGCATGAGTTAACTAAGGAAAACATTGAGCGTATGAATGCTAAATATAAACTTGCTGGAGATAAGGGTAGAAAACATGTTGTGTTTGCACCTGGAGATCTTGTTTGGTTACATTTGCGTAAGGATAGATTTCCTGATTTGCGCAAATCAAAGCTAATGCCACGTGCTGATGGTCCCTTTAAAGTGTTAGAGAAAATAAATGATAACGCATATAAACTTGAGCTGCCTGCAGATTTTGGGGTTAGTCCCACTTTTAACATTGCAGATTTGAAGCCTTATTTGGGTGAGGAAGATGAACTTCCGTCGAGGACGACTTCATTTCAAGAAGGGGAGGATGATGAGGACATCAATACAATTGTTACACCCACAGCCCCTGCTGCTATACATACTGGACCAATTACTAGAGCTCGTGCACGCCAACTAAATTACCAGGTACTTTCGTTTCTTGGTAATGATTCTAATGTTCATGAGAATATGATGCTGCCTAAATTGGATACATTTGTTTTGCTTACAAATGAAGGGCCTAGCTTGGAGAAGGATGAACATTGGAGCAAGAACAAGCATGGAGATGATGGCATGCGCAAGGGGAACAAGAACGGAGTTACAAGTGA
>NW_025288710.1:0-1093 GCF_018294505.1 Triticum aestivum
TGGATGCCTATTGGTCCCGGTTAGTGCCACCAACCAGGACCAAAGGCCCTCCTTCCTGGGCTCGCCGCACCGGCCACGTGGAGGCCCATCTGTCCCGGTTCGTGTAGGAACCGGGACTAAAGGGTTAGGGCATTAGTAACGACCCTTTAGTCCCGGTTCAAAAACCGGGACAAAAGGCCATTACCAACCGGGACAATAGGCCCTTTTTCTACTAGTGATGGGATAATCATCAGATGGGAGAAGCAAATGTCAAGGCACGGCTAGATCGAGCTTTTGCGAACGAGGAATTTCGGCAGCTTTTTCATCACATACGGGTTCGACATCTTCCTTCAGTTGAGTCTGACCATTGTTTTGTGATAGCAGAAATCAAAGAGGTACTGTCAGATCGGCCTAGGGCCAAGAAACAATTCCGCTATGAAAATGTCTGGCAGACACATACAGATTATGACCGCCTAGTGGAGGAGACATGGCGGGGCATACCACGGACTCCGGGCCTCCAAGGCATTGCATCGGCGCTTGGTACTTTGCAGACAACCCTAGAGCCGTGGAGTTTGAAGGAATTTGGTTGTCTGGCACGTACTGTCAGACAACTCCAACAACGTCTGAACCGTGTTCGGTGTCAGGCTATAGGTACTGGGCCTTCGGATGAGGAGAAAAGTATTGTTAAAAAACTGAAGGAGGCCTTGCATCAAGAGGAGATCTGGACTCGGCAGCGTTCGAGAGTTCTGTGGCTCCGAGAGGGCGATCGCAACACATCATATTTCCAGGCGCAAGCAGCTCAGCGACAACGTATGAATAAGATCTCAGATCTTCGCCGAGCTGATGGCACGGTTTGCGCTAGTGGAGACGAGGATAAGGTGGAGGTACAGACCTTCTATCAGCAACTTTATGAATCACAGGGTTTTGCGGATCCCCAGCCGTTGTTATCACATGTGCCAGTCAAAGTGACACAAGCGATGAACATAGAACTATCCAAACCCTACACCCCGGAGGAAGTCAAAGTGGCGTTGTTTCAAATGGCTCCTTCGAAGGCACCGGGTGTTGATGGTTTTACTGCAGGTTTTTATCAGCGTCATTGGGATCTACTTGGTAA
>NW_025288711.1:0-1093 GCF_018294505.1 Triticum aestivum
CGCACAGCCAGGAAGCACCCGCAGCTCGTCGCCGTCGGCGTACTCCGCGAGGCACACCGCGCACCCGCGCTCCTCCTCCCTCGCAGTCCGCCCCTGCCGTGCATCGGTAGCCGCCGCCTGATGCTGATGCTGGATTGACGAGGAGTAAACCGTCGTCGGGCACGCTGCCAAGACGGCCTCGTCGAGCCCCGCGGCGGCGGCGGCGCACCTGCCGTGCCCGAGCTCGATGTCGACCATGCCCTGCCGCGACGAGCTCTGCGCCGCTCGCCGTCGGTTGGAGCAGAAAAAGGTGACGAGGGAAAGCACGACGAGCAGAGCCATGGAGGCGCCGATTAGAATGTTGTCCCTTGACATGGTCGCAACTCGCAAAGTAGGGACAACCTGACCGTGCCCCATACGTATATATACTTTCTGCGTGTGCTGAGATTTGTGCCAGCGGCCAGCTCACCGCCAGATCGAATCTCCGCCGTCAATCACAAAGGCAATGGTAATGACGATGGCCATGCCTCGCGTTCTACTTTTACCTTTTCCTGTCGCCGATTGTTCCTTGCTTGCTGCGTGCACGATTCCCTGTGAGATATACAGTAGTATTTATATTCCTGGGACCTTTCTCTCCAACTTTTATGAATCGACCTTTTTTTGCTTTCATTTGACAGAGAAAAGAGCCTGCAAATATTCACTAGTAAAGAAGGAATGGTGTCGTGGCAAATGCGACAGCCAGAAAAGAAAAGCGTGTCTCCTAAGGGCATCTCCAGCCGTTGGCCTCCCAGGAGGGGCAAAAAATCGCCCCGGGGGCGCACCGGCGCTAAACCGCGCACTGGGGGCGTGATGCCCCCAGTCGCGGCGCCCACCGTTAGTCAAAAAAGTCAAATACGGCGCAAAAACGACTCAAATTTAATGCAAACATCGGCGAGTTCATTCAAACTTAAACATATTTTACAAAAAAAGAAAAAAATACCGCGGGCTACCCCCGCCGTCTCCCTCGCCGCCCGCCCACGCGGTTCTACATGCCGAGGAGGCTGTAGAACCGCGTGTAGTCACCGCTGTCATCGTCATCGTCATCGTCGTCGTCGTCGTCGCCGCCCCCGCCTAC
>NW_025288712.1:0-1093 GCF_018294505.1 Triticum aestivum
GGCCCCTCGGGAAAGCCCGGACATCCGACCTCCCCTGTCTGCGCACAGTGTAGGGCCAAGGCCCATGTACCCCTTCATCCCCTAGACTATATATACTCATTCTCCTCCCTCTTTCTAGGGTTAGCATTGGTTTAGCTCATTTGAGATAGAGCTTTGCTCATCCATCCGGATCTACTCCACCGAGAGACCCCGGCCTCTTCGAAGAAGATCCATCTTGGATTCAAGACCCCTCACGGGAAGATCCCTCACGGATTCAAGGCCTCTTCACGGAGAAGAACCCGTTACCCTATGTATCGTCCCTTGTTGGATTTGGACCGTGTGATCTCTATGTGTACTCGGATCTAGCATATGTGTGACCTAATCTCGTTGGTTTGAGTGATTCTCTTGTGTTTCCCTTCGTGTTTTCCTCTTGTGTTCTTCGTGTTCACCGTGGGATCCGCTCCTTTTGTGAAAGATCAACCATATAGGGTCCCACCCTACATCATCTTGGTATCATGAGCCATGTTGATCATGATTTCGGAGCCCCCCTCTTTGTTTTCTAACCTAATTTTGTTGATTTCGTCCCTAATTCGAAAATTCCCCACAAAAATAGCCCCCCAATTTTTTTGTGATTTGTTGGTGTGATGAAATTTTGTTGGATTTGATCCACAAATTTCATGTGTTGCAGGTAGATCTAGCTTTGCCCCATATTTTCCCCAATTTCCATCCACAAAATCTCCTGAATTTTTTCCCGAATTTGCCTCTTCCACACGGAGTTCCTCGAGTTCGTCCAGGGATCCAGAGCCCGGACATCCGGCCCGACCCCCGGACATCCGGCCCTAAAGCTCGGACATCCGGCCCTTGGCAGCAACATCTCCATCCACCGCACCGTTTTCCGCCTAACTTTTGCCAAATTTTGCTCCAGTGCCCACATTCACTTCCGCATACCACCATTTCCTGCAAACACCACCATCGCTTAACCGCTACCAATTCCGACAATTTGGTCACATTTTTCTTTGAGAATTTGAGTTACGGTTCGGTGTCCTATTGTGTTTCGGCTATTTAGGTATGGTTCAACATCAACATCACCGCGACTCATCTTTGCCATGGACGC
>NW_025288713.1:0-1093 GCF_018294505.1 Triticum aestivum
GGTGTCATCTCATCGGAATTACGTGGTGCCCTATTTAAAGTGAATGTGGTTGTCTCTAATGCCTAACCCATGAACGATAGTGGTAACTCGATAAGAGACATCATGGTATGCACCATATCCAATAGGGTGCAACTATGACGTTTGGACACACCATCACACTATGGTGTTCCAGGCTGTATCAGTTGTGAAACAATTTCCACAATGTCTTAATTCTGTGCCAAACTCGTGATTCAGATATTCATCTCTATGATCATATCATAGACATTTTATCCTCTTGTCACAATGATCTTCTACTTCACTCTGAACTTACTTGAACCATTCAATAATTCAGACTTGTGTTTCATCAAGTAAATATTCTCAACATCTACTCGAATCATCTGTGAAGTAAGAACATAACGATATTCACTGCATGCCTCAGCACTCATTGGACTGCACACATCAAAATGTGTTGCTTCCAACAAGTTGCTATCTTGTTCCATCTTACTGAAAACGAGGCTTTTCAGTCATCTTGCCCATGTTGTATGATTTGCATGTCCCAAGTGATTCAAAATCAAGTGAGTCAAAACGGTCCATTTCCATGGAGTTTCTTCATGCATATACACCAATAGACATGGTTCGCATGTCTCAAACTTTTCAAAAACGAGTGAGCCCAAAGATCCATCAATATTGAGCTTCTTCATGCGTTTTATACCGATATGACTTACGTGGCAGTGCCACAAGTAGGTGGTACTATCATTACTATCTTTTGGCATGAACATGTGTATCACTACGATCGAGATTTAATAAACCATTCATTTTAGGTGTAAGACCATTGAAGGTATTATTCAAATAAACAGAGTAACCATTATTCTCCTTAAATGAATAACCGTATTGCGATAGACGTAATCCAATCATGTCTATGCTCAACGCAAACACCAAATAACAATTATTTAGGTTTAACACCAATCTCTTTGGTAGAGGGAGCGTGCGATGCTTGATCATATCAAGCTTGGAAAAACTTCCAACACATATCGTCAGCTCACCTTTAGCTAGTCTCCGTTTATTCCGTAGCTTTTATTTCGAGTTACTAACACTTAGCAACCGAACCGGTATC
>NW_025288714.1:0-1093 GCF_018294505.1 Triticum aestivum
GGACGAGAACTCATCTGTTACACGGGCACTTCAATGTTTTTTAAACTTATTTGAACTCCGGACTTATTTTGTGTTCAGTATGCAGCATTCAAAGCGACATCATCAATTTCCAACATGTTCTAATATCATTTGTTGTTTTTCGGTCTTTTACCTAATTGTTTAGAGAGCTAAATGACCGTGAAATTGAAAATCACTACAAAATTGTGACGCCCCCGATTCAATTGTACACTAATCATGCACGCAAATGTGCACGATCAAGATCAGGGACTCACGGGAAGATATCACAACACAACTCTACAAATAAAATAACTCATACAAGCATCATAATACAAGCCAGGGGCCTCGAGGGCTCGAATACAAGTGCTCGATCATAGACGAGTCAGCGGAAGCAACAATATCTGAGTACAGACATAAGTTAAACAAGTTTGCCTTAAGAAGGCTAGCACAAACTGGGATACAGATCGAAAGAGGCGCAGGCCTCCTGCCTGGGATCCTCCTAACTACTCCTGGTCGTCGTCAGCGGGCTGCACGTAGTAGTAGGCACCTTCGGTGTAGTAGGGGTCGTCGTCGACGGTGGCGTCTGGCTCCTGGACTCCAGCATCTGGTTGCGACAACCAGGTAGAAGGGAAAAGGGAAAAGAGGGAGAAAAGCAACCGTGAGTACTCATCCAAAGTACTCGCAAGCAAGGAGCTACACTACATGTGCATGGGTATATGTGTAAGGAGGCCATATCGGTGGACTGAACTGCAGAATGCCAGAATAAGAGGGGGATAGCTAATCCTGTCGAAGACTACGCTTCTGGTAGCCTCCGTCTTGCAGCATATAGAAGAGAGTAGATTCTAGTCCTCCAAGTAGCATCTCCAACTAGCATCTCCTGTAGCATCGCATAGCATAATCCTCCCCGGCAATCCTCTCCTCGTCGCCCTGCGGAAAAGCGATCACCGGGTTGTCTGTGGAACTTGGAAGGGTGTGTTTTATTAAGTATCCGGTTCTAGTTGTCATAAGGTCAAGGTACAACTCCAAGTCGTCCTGTTACCGAAGATCACGGCTATTCGAATAGATTAACTTCCCTGCAGGGGTGCACCACATAACC
>NW_025288715.1:0-1093 GCF_018294505.1 Triticum aestivum
AAAAAAAAAATTCAAAAAAAACATAAAATTTCCTTTAGTCCCGGTTGGTGTTACCAACCGGGACTAAAGGTGGAGCTCCACGTGGCTGCGGCCTTTAGTCCCGGTTCGTTTAAGAACCGGGACTAAAGGGGAGAGGCATTAGTAACGACCCTTTAGTCCCGGTCAAAAACCGGGACTAAAGGGCCTTACCAACCGGGACTAGTGGGGGGTTTTCTACTAGTGTTTGGTCCTAATTTGATTGCCTGGAGTGCTCAAAAATAGGCCATGGTCTCTCGCAGTAGTATCGAGGCTGAGTACAAAGCTGTAGCCAATGCAACAACAGAGCTTATATGGGTATAACCATTGCTCCGTGAGTTTGGGGTCCCTCAGCGACGGCTACCAGTTATGTGGTGTAACAACCTTTGTGCTACATACCTTTCTTCTAATCCAGTATTTCATGCATGAACAAAGCACATCGAAGTTGACTATCATTTTTGTCGGGGAACTTGTTGCACAGAAGATACTTCAAATCAAGTTTATCTCTTCTAAAGATCAACTTGTGGACATCTTCACGAAGCCGCTGCCATTACCTTTATTTGAGGTATGCTGGCGCAATCTCAACCTGCGGGACACGTCTTGAGATTGAGGGAGGGTACTTTATATTTGGATTAGTGTGTAGCTTTTGGTATATACCATGTACTTGTACTGGTTCCCCATATAAATATATGTGTAAGGACACCCCTAGAGGGTTGAGCCGTTCCCTCAACTAAATCAGAGTTTAACACATGTGATCCTGGCAAGGAGGTTGTCATCGATGGTGGTCTTTCCCTAATCTAGATCTATAGTCTCCCCTTCATCGTGGTATGTCCCCACCGGGGGCCATGGTGGCTTGGGTCCCTTTCACAGAGGTGCATAGGAGGCGTCGAGCAAAAGCGTCATGCCCTAACATCAGTGGTGAAGTTGCTTGCAGGTGTCTTGTCCCTCTTGGAAGCGATGTAGTGGCTTCCCTCCCCACCCCGTTAGCGAGCATTCAGGGTGAAAACCATCCTCCTTCTTGGGCAGACACGGTGTCTCCTATCCCTCACATTAATGTGTGTTTATGATACCCAATCGC
>NW_025288716.1:0-1093 GCF_018294505.1 Triticum aestivum
CATGGACTATGTTTGCTAGCAACTTGTACTTGCCATCTGGCCTGAACACTGCATGGCCGCGAGAAGTATGTTGCAGACCGTCAAGTTGATATCCAACCCAGGGTGCAACTGCAGTGTTCTTGAACTACCAAGCAGGTCTTCCCTTGTTCTAAAGAGGGGCAATTCGGCGACGGAGAAAAATCTACACCAACCATCTCAACTGTTAGCCCGGCAGACCTAAGGCAATGGATTCTGGTTACGGCAACAATGAGCTTCCCGTCATCCTTGTCGAGGTTGCTCCAATCCTTGCCACCGACTACCATCGTCTTCCGGGGCAAGCAAACAGCGGGAAATATGCCTCCTTGATCCAACACCATTCTCCTCAGCAATCATACCACTTCTACCGAGGGTTTCCTTTTGGGTAGATGTCCTTGTTCCAACCCCTTGGAATCCAAGTGATGGCCCCAAAAAGGGCATCCCCTGTTTTGATGTGTGGGACGAAGTAGTGGCGGAAGAGAGCTGTATTGGGGACAACTCCGACAAAGTTTTCACAGAGATGCGTAAAGACTGCCATGCAAGTAATGGCGTTCAGCATGAAATCAAGAATATGGAAGTCGTACGAGTACATGATGTCCTTGAAGAAATCAAAAAAAGGGGGACAAAGTCCATAGTAAAAACAAGCAACGAAGAAGAGGAATTTATTTGCACTACCCTCGACGGTGACGGGAATCACATGGGAGGCAGCGTGAGCTCTCGTCTCCCTCCCCCACATGTAGGCTTACTGCTCGACTAGGCCGCTCTTGTCGAGTACCGGCTTGAAGACAACGTGTTGTCTCTGTGCTTTCGCCAGATCTTCCTTCCTCGGCTCTGCGTTCGGGTCGATGCACTTCTTCATCTTGTCCTTGCTAGTTTGTGGAGCCATGGCGGCTGAGAGAGCGGGGGCTGAGGAGGAGCGGGTGCTGGAGGCGTCGGATGCATGCACTCTGCTCTATTTTGGACACAAGGAGGAAGATGATTGCAGATGCTAGATTGGAAAGAAGGGAGGTAAATTAGCAGAGCCCTCTACACATTCCTTTTTATGGGGAAGGCGTGGGGCTAGCTCTTTACTCTCTGA
>NW_025288717.1:0-1093 GCF_018294505.1 Triticum aestivum
AAAGTAAAGGCAGAACAGCAGAAACCAGTCGGACTCCTCCGACCATTGCCCATTCCACAATGGAAGTGGGATGACATCTGCATGGATTTTATCACCGGGCTACCAAAAACTCAGCGAGGCAATGACGCAGTATGGGTTATAATGGATATGTTAACCAAGGTAGCGCATTTCATTCCCATCAGAACCACATACCGTGCTGATCAACTCGCACAATTATATGTGTCTGGAATAGTCAGTTTACATGGTGTTCCTCGAACAATCACTTCTGAGCGGGGGTCCCTATTTACCTCTGCTTTCTGGTCCCGTCTCCATCAAGCCTTGGGAACAACACTTAAATATAGTACCGCCTACCATCCTCAAACCGATGGGCAGACTAAACGAGTAATCCAAATACTGGAAGATATGCTACAAGCATGTGCCTTGGCCCTAGGGCCTAAGTGGGAAGATTGTCTGCCGTATGCTGAGTTCTCTTACAACAACAGTTTCCAAGCCAGTTTAAAAATGTCACCATACGAGGCTTTGTATGGCCATAAGTGCCGCACCCCGCTGAATTGGTCTCAAACCGGGGATAGCCGTCTCTTTAGAACAGACCTCATGATGGAAGATGAAAGACAAGTACAAGAAATCAGAGACCATCTGCGACTGGCCAAATCCTGACAAAACAGCTATTATGATGCAAAGCACCGACATGTCAGTTTCGAACCAAAGAACAAGTTTACCTCAGAGTCACTCCTATGAAGGGAATAAAAAGGTTTCAGACTCGCGGAAAATTGGCACCCAGGTTTATTGGTCCATTTCCTGTTATGTCCAGAGTGGGTATTGTTGCATATCAGTTAGAGCTACCGCCAGAATTTTCAGAAGTACACAACGTGTTTCATGTCTCCCAGTTGAGACGATGCATATCACCGCCCGAGAAAAGGACTGCTATGACAGAAATAGAATTGGATAAGGATTTAACATATGAAGAGAGACCATTAAGAATTTTGGATGAGATGGAAAGGGTCACTCGGAGCAAGACGAGAAAATTTTACAATGTCCAGCAGGAGCATCATACCGAGGCAGAAGCAACCTGGGAGCACGAATAATTTCTAAA
>NW_025288718.1:0-1093 GCF_018294505.1 Triticum aestivum
CATGAAACGGGCCAGAATCGGCCAAAACAGCCAATGTTCATGACCGACATGTAAGCGCACCTTGGGGTTATACTACTAAGGAAATCGCTTTGGGACCCCAAAACAGTGAGTAATAATCCAAGAAACGGGTCAGAATCGGCCAAAATTGTGATTGTTGATGACCGACACGTAAACGCACTCCAGGGTTCGTTAATCGTGGAAATCACTCCAGGACCCCAAAATAGTGAGTAGTAGTCCACAAAACGGGCCAGAATCGGCCAAAACTGCCAGTGTTGATGACCGACACGTAAGCAGACCTTGGGGTTCAACAATTATGGAAATCACTTCGGGACCCCAAAACAGTGAGTAATAATCCAAGAAACGGGTCAGAATCGGCCAAAACTACCAGTATTGATCACCGACACGTAAACGCACCCCAGGGTTCGTTAATCATGGAAATCACTCCGGGAACCCCAAATAGTGAGTAATCGTCCACGAAACGGGCTACAATCGTCCAAAACTGCCAGTGTTGATGACCGACACGTAAGCGCTTCTTGGGGTTCAACAACTATGGAAATCGCTCTGGCACCCCAAAACAGTGAGTAATAGTCCAAGAACCGGGCCAGAATCGGTCAAAACTGCTAGTGTTGATGACCAACACCTATGGAAATCGCTTCGGGACCCCAAAACAGTGAGTAATATTCGAAGAAACAGGTCAGAATAAGCCAAAATTGCGAGCGTTGATGACCGACATGTAAACACACCGCATGGTTTGTTAACCATGGAAACCACTCCGGGACCCAAAAACAGTGAGTAATAGTCCATCAAATGGGCCAGAATCGGCCAAAACTGCCAGTGTTGATGATCGACACGTAAGCAGACCTTGGGGTTCAACAATTATGGAAATCGCTTCGCGACCCCAAAACGGTGAGTAATAATCCAAGAAACGGGCCAGAATCGGCCAAAACAGCGAGTGTTGATGACCGACACATAAACGCACCCCAGGGTTTGTTAATTGTGGAAGTCACTCTAGGACCCCAAAATAGTAAGTAATAGTCCATGAAACAGGCCAGAATTGGCCAAAAGAGCGAGTGTTTACGACCGACACGTAAAC
>NW_025288719.1:0-1093 GCF_018294505.1 Triticum aestivum
CGATGTTTGACACCGCGAGAGTAGAAATCAAGAAGGAGCATCAATTGTTGATGGTTAGTAAAACCACTAGTTTAAGAAGGGCAAGGGCAAAAGGGATACTTCATGAAACAGCAAGTCGTTTGCTGCTCTAGTGTAGAATCCCAAGGTTGAACCCAAACCCGAGACTAAGTGCTTCTATGAGAGGAACGGTCACTGAAGCAGTAATACCCTAGATATTTGGTAGATGAGAAGGCAGGCAAGGTCGACAGAAGTATATTGGATATACGTTATATGAATGTGTACTTTACTAGTACTCCTAGCAGCACCAGGGTATTAGATACTGGTTCGGTTGCTAAGTGTTAGTAACTCGAAATAAAAGCTGCGGAATAAATGGAGACTAGCTAAAGGTGAGATGACGATATGTATTGGAAGTGTTTCCAAGGTTGATGTGATCAAGCATCGCATGCTCCCTCTACTATCGAGATTTGGTGTTTGCGTTGAACATGATTGGATTATGTTTATCGCAAAACGGTTATTCATTTAAGAAGAATGATGGTTACTTTGTTTATTTGAATAATACCTTCAATGGTCTTGCACCTAAAATGAATCTCGATCATAGTGATACACATGTTCATGCCAAAAAGATATAAGATAGTAATGATAGTACCACATACTTGTGGCACTGCCACTTGAGTCATATTGGTATAGAACGCATGAAGAAGCTCCATGTAGATGGATCTTTGGACTCACTCGTTTTTGAAATGAATGAGACATGCGAACCATGTCTATTGGTATATATGCATGAAGAAACTCCATGCAGATGGATCGTTTGGACTCACTTGATTTTGAATCACTTGAGACATGCAAATCATATCACATGGGCAAGATGACTGAAAGGCCTCGTTTTCAGTAAGATGGAACAAGAGAGCAACTTATTGGAAGTAATACATTTTGATGTATGCAGTCCAATGAGTGCTGAGGCATGCAGTGGACATCGTTATGTTCTTACTTCACAGATGATTTGAGTAGATGCTGAGTGTATTTACTTGATGAAACACTAGTCTGAATTATTGAAAGGTTCAAGTAATTTCAGAGTGAAGTTGAAGATCGTCGT
>NW_025288720.1:0-1093 GCF_018294505.1 Triticum aestivum
TGACTCAATAAATATAGCTATGCTCCTCGGCATGGATCAAAAAAAAGTCTTGATAACCCATAAGTATAGGGGATCACAATAGATTTTGAGGGTAGAGTATTCGACCCAAATTTATAGATTCGACACAAGGGGAGCCAAAGAATATTTGCAAGTATTAGTGATACGTCCATTTTGCATCATGCTTTTATATCAATATTTATTGCATTATGGGTTGTTATTACACATTATGTCACAATACTTATGGCTATTCTCTCTTATTTTACAAAGTTTATCATGAAAAGGGAGAATGCCGGCAGCTGGGATTCTGGCTGGAAAAGGAGCAAATGCTGGAAACCTATTCTGTACAGCTCCAAAAATCCTGAAACTCCACAGAAGTCACTTTTGGAATTAAAAAGAATTATTGAGAGAAAAAAAATACCAGAGGGGGCCCACACCCTGGCAGGAGGGTGGGGGCGCCCCCCCCCCTACTGGGTGCGCCCCCTGTCTCCTGGGCCCCTGGTGGTCCTCCGGTGTCCATCTTCTGCTATGTGAAGGCTTCCACCCTGGAAAAAATCATAAGCAAGCTTACGGGACGAAACTCCGCCGCCACGAGGCTGAACCTTGGCAGAACCAATCTAGGGCTCCGGCGGAGTTGTTCTGCCAGGGAAACTTCCCTCCGGGAGGGGTTAAATCATCACCATCGCCATCACCAACAATACTCTCATCGGGAGGGGGTCAATCTCCATCAACATCTTCATCAGCACCATCTCCTCTCAAAACTCTAGTTCATCTATTGTATCCAATCTTGTATCAGAACCACAAATTGGTACTTGTGGGTTGCTAGTAGTGTTGATTACTCCTTGTAGTTGATGCTAGTTGGTTTACTTGGTGGAAGATCATATGTTCAGATCCTTAATACGTATTAATAATCCTCTGATCATGAACATGAATATGCTTTGTGAGTAGTTACGTTTGTTCCTGAGGACATGGGTGAAGTCTTGCTATCAGTTGTCATGTGAATTTGGTATTCGTTCGATATTTTGATGAGATGTATGTTTTCTCTCCTCTAGTGGTGTTATGTGAACGTCGACTACATGACACTTCAGCATTATTT
>NW_025288721.1:0-1093 GCF_018294505.1 Triticum aestivum
GATTACGACGTTCGGACACACCATTACGCTGAGGTGTTCCAGGCGGCGTGAGTTGTGAAACTATTCCACATTTTCTTAAGTGTGCCCCAAACTCGTGACTCAAGTATTCTCCTCCACGATCTGATCGTAGAAACTTGATTTTCCTGTCACGTTGATTTTCAACCTCACTCTGAAATTCCTTGAACTTTTCAAAGGTTTCAGACTTGTGTTTCATTAAGTAGACATACCCATACCTACTTAAATCATCAGTGAGGGTGAGAACATAACGATAGCCACCGCGAGCCTCAACACTCATCGGACCGCACACATCAGTATGTATGATTTCCAATAAGTCGGTTGCTCGCTCCATTGTTCCTGAGAACGGAGTCTTGGTCATTTTACCCATAAGGCATGGTTCGCACGTGTCAAATGATTCATAATCAAGAGACTCTAAAAGTCCATCGGCATGGAGCTTCTTCATGCGTTTAACACCTATGTGACTAAGGCGGCAGTGCCACAAGTATGTGGGACTATCATTATCAACCTTACTTCTTTTGGTACTCACATTATGAATATGTGTAGCATCACGTTCGAGATTCATAAGGAATAAACCATTCACCATAGGAGCATGACCATAAAACATATCTCTCATAAAAATGGAACAACCATTATTCTCAGATTTAAAAGAGTAGCCATCTCGAATTAAACGAGATCCCGATACAATGTTCATGCTCAAAGCTGGCACTAAATAACAATTATTAAGGTTTAAAACTAATCCCGAAGGGAGATGCAGAGGTAGCGTGCCGACGGCGATCACATTGACCTTGGAACCATTCCCGACGCGCATCGTCACCTCGTCCTTTGCCAGTTTCCGCTTATTCCGCAGCCCCTGCTTTGAGTTACAAATGTGAGCAACTGCACCGGTATCAAATACCCAGGAGCTACTACGGGCACTAGTAAGGTACACATCAATTACATGTATATCACATATACCTTTGGTTTTGCCGGCCTTCTTATCCGCTAAGTACTTAGGGCAGTTCCGCTTCCAGTGACCGCTTCCCTTGCAATAAAAGCACTCAGTCTCGGGCTTGGGTCCATTCTTTGGCTTCTTCCC
>NW_025288722.1:0-1093 GCF_018294505.1 Triticum aestivum
ATTTGTTGTGTGTCTAGTAGCTCTGAAAGTCAAGATGAGTGATCATGCGTGGATGTACACCGGTCACACTGGTCAGAACAAATGGAGCACTGAATGGTTCACAAAAACCAAGGGGTTTGTGCGAGCCGCATTTGCAAATGGCCAGAGGAAAACCTGGTGCCCCTGTTTACGGTGCGGCAATTGGGAAAAGAGGACAGAGGCTGAAATGGGCAAACACCTGCAGAAGAGTGGTTTTACGCCCGATTATACGGTGTGGACATTTCATGGTGAGTCTGCCCAACGTGACCGAGCTGAGGTGGATCGTCGTCGCACCGACGAGCATGGTACCGGGATGGAAAACATGGTGCAAGACTTTGATGATTCTCGGGATTCGGACGAGGAGATGGAGGAATCTGCAAAGGCCTTCAATGAAATGTTGGAGTCTTCAAAACGTCCGCTCCATGAGCACACTGAGCTTTGTCAGTTGGATGCCATCTCACAAGTAATGGCTCTGAAGGCTCAGTTCAACTTGGGCAGAGAATGCTACGATGCAATGATGACAGTATTTGGACGCTTTCTACCCAAAGGCCATGTAATGCCTGCAAACCTATACCAGTCGGACAAAATCCTCCATGCACAGAAGATGCCCTATGATAAGATACATGCCTGTGAGAAAGGATGTGTCTTGTTTAGGCTTGACTATGCGGACTTGAACTATTGTCCCATTTGCAAGTCTTCCAGGTATGTTGTGGTAGACAACGGTATGGGTGAGAAGACACAGACCAAAATCCCCGTTAGTGTTCTTCGGTATATGCCAATCGTACCAAGACTTCAACGTCTTTTCATGGTCGAAGAGACGGCCAGACAGATGACATGGCACAAAACGGGCAAAAGAACCGAACTAGATGCAGATGGGAATCTGATGATTGTACACACATCGGATGGTGTTGCGTGGAAAAAGTTTGATGAATTACATGGTGACAAAGCGGCAGATCCGAGGCATCCTCGAGTCGGCATCAGCACGGATGGGTTCAGTGTGTTTGGTATGACGGCAGCCCAATACAGTTGTTGGCCCGTATTTGTCTTTCCACTCAATCTCCCCCCCGGACAGATT
>NW_025288723.1:0-1093 GCF_018294505.1 Triticum aestivum
AGCTACTTTCGGAGATACCTGTAATGCACCTTTATAGTCACCTAGTTACGTTGTGACGTTTGATACACCCAAGGCACTCTTACGGTATCCGGGAGTTACACGATCTCATGGTCGAAGGAAGAGATACTTGACACTTGCAAAGCTCTAGCAAAACGAACTACACGATCTTTTATGCTATGCTTAGGATTGGGTCTTGTCCATCACATCATTCTCCTAATGATGTGATCCCGTTATCAACGACATCCAATGTCCATAGTCAGGAAACCATGACTATCTGTTGATCACAACGAGCTGGTCAACTAGAGGCTTACCAGGGACATAGTGTGGTCTAAGTATTCACACGTGTATTACGATTTCCAGATAATACAGTTATAGCATGAATAAAAGACAATTATCATGAACAATGAAATATAATAATACTTTTATTATTGCCTCTAGGGCATATTTCCAACAGTCTCCCACTTGCACTAGAGTCACCAATCTAGTTACATTGTGATGAATCTAACACCCATAGAGTTCTGGTGTTGATCATGTTTTGCACGCGAGAGAGGTTTAGTCAGCGGATCTGCGACATTCAGATCCGTGTGCACTTTGCAAATATCTATGTCTCCATCTTGAACATTTTCACGGATGGAGTTGAAACGACGCTTGATGTGCCTGGTCTTCTTGTGAAACCTGGGCTCCTTTGCGAGGGCAATAGCTCCAGTGTTGTCACAGAAGAGTTTGATCGGCCCCGACGCATTGGGTATGACTCCTAGGTCGGTGATGAACTCCTTCACCCAAATCGCTTCATGTGCTGCCTCCGAGGCTGCCATGTACTCCGCTTCACACGTAGATCCCGCCATGACGCTCTGCTTGCAGCTGCACCAGCTTACTGCTCCACCATTCAACATATACACGTATCCGGTTTGTGACTTAGAGTCATCCAGATCTGAGTCGAAGCTAGCGTCGACGTAACCCTTTACGACGAGCTCTTCGTCTCCTCCATAAACGAGAAACATGTCCTTTGTCCTTTTCAGGTACTTCAGGATATTCTTGACCGCTGTCCAGTGTTCCTTGCCGGGATTACTTTGGTATCTTGCTACCAAACTTA
>NW_025288724.1:0-1093 GCF_018294505.1 Triticum aestivum
TGCACGAAACGGACACGATTCGGCCAAATATGTGAGTGTTGATGACCGACACGTAAACGCACCCTAGGGTTCGTCAATCATGGAAATGACTCTGAGACCCCAAAATAGAGTAGTAGTCCAAGAAACGGGCCAGAATCGGCCCAAACTGTGATTGTTGATGACCGACACGTAAGCGCACCTTGGAGTTCGACAACCATGGAAATCGCTTAGGGACCCCAAAACGGTGAGTAATAGTCCATGAAATGGGCCAGAATCGGCCAAAACTGCGAGTGTTGATGACCAACACGTAAGGACACCTTGGGGTTCAACAACTATGGAAATCGCTTCGGGACCCCAAAACGGTGAGTAATAGTCCACGAAACCCGTCAGAATTGGCCAAAACTCTCAGTGTTGACGACGGACACATAAACGAACCCCGGGGTTCATCGATCGTGGAAATCCCTCTAGGTCTCCAAAACATTGAGTCATAGTGCACGAAACGGACACTATTCGGCCGAATATGTGAGTGTTGATCACCGACACGTAAACGCACCAAGGGTTCGTCAATCATGGAAATGACTCTGAGACCCCAAAATAGAGTAATAGTCCACGAAACGCTCCAGAATTGGTCCAAACAGTGATTGTTGATGACCGACACGTAAGCGCACCTTGGAGTTCGACAACCATGGAAATCGCTTTGGGACCCCAAAACGGTGAGTAATAGTCCATGAAACGGGCCAGAATCGGCCAAAACTGCGAGTGTTGATGACCAACACTTAAGGACACCTTGGGGTTCAACAACTATGGAAATCGCTTCGGGACCCCAAAACGGTGAGTAATAGTCCACGAAACCCGTCAGAATTGGCCAAAACTCTCAGTGTTGACGACGGACACATAAACGAACCCCGGGGTTCATCGATCGTGGAAATTGCTCTAGGTCCCCAAAACGCAGTGATAGTGCACAAAACGGACAAGAATCGGCCGAGTATGTGAGTATTGATCACCGACACGTAAACGCACCAAGGGTTCGTCAATCATCGAAATGACTCCAAGACCCCAAAATAGAGTAATAGTCCAAGAAACGGGCCAGAATCGGCCCAAACTGTGATTGTTG
>NW_025288725.1:0-1093 GCF_018294505.1 Triticum aestivum
AACATTTTCAGAGTTCATTTGAAATGCTTTTCAATTTCAGGGTCTTATAGCTCAAAATATTCAGTAAATGCATGAAAAATAACAAATGAAGTGAGCAAGGGTTGAAAATTGATGATGTGGCTTTGAATGGTGCATTTGAACACAGAAAAACTATGGAGTTCAACTAAGTTCAAAAAATGAAATCCCTTTGTAACAGACGAGTTTCCGTATGAAACCCTGGTACTTCGAAAGAGATTGTCTGTTTTGTACACGAAGTGCATCCAGGTTTTGCCTTAACCCTCTATACTTTCTTGCACATGCTATGTGGGTGAAATGATGATACCATGCCAACTTTCAACCTTTTCAGAGTTCATTTGAAATGCTTTTCAATTTCAGGGTCTTATAGTTCAAAATAATCAGTAAATGCACGAAAAATAACAAAAGAAGTCAGAAAGGGTTGAAAATTGATTGTGTGTCTCTGAATGGTACATTTTGAACCCAAAAAACTATGGAGTTCAAATAAGTTCAAAAAAATGAAATCCCTTTGTAACAGACGAGTTTCCGTATGAAACCGTGATACTTCGAAAGAGATTGTCCGTTTTGTACACGAAGTGCATCCAGTTTTTGCCATAACCCTCTCTTCTTTATTGCACATGCTATGTGGGTGAAATGATGATACGATGCCAATTTTCAACCTTTTCAGAGTACATTTGAAATGCTTTTCAATTTCAGGGTCTTATACCTCAAAATATTCAGTAAATGCATGAAAAATAACAAATGAAGTCAGAGAGGGTTGAAAATTGATTATGTGGCTTTGAATGGTGCATTTTGAACACACAAAAACTATGGAGTCCAAATAAGTTCAAAAAATGAAATCCCTTTGTAACAGACGAGTTTCCGTATGAAACCCTGATACTTCGAAAGAGATTGTCGGTTTTGTACACGAAGTGCATCCAGGTTTTGCCTTAACCCACTCTACTTTCTTGCACATGCTATGTGGGTGAAATGATGATACCATGCCAACTTTCAACATTTTCAGAGTTCATTTGAAATGCTTTTCAATTTCAGGGTCTTATAGCTCAAAATATTCAGTAAATTCATGGAAAATAACAAA
>NW_025288726.1:0-1093 GCF_018294505.1 Triticum aestivum
GAGCGATGGTCTTTTCCTACCAATCCATCCCCCTAGGAGCATGCGTGTAGTACTTGAATTTTTTGATGACTTCTAAATTTTTGCAATAAGTATATGAGTTCTTTTGACTAATGTTGAGTCCATGGATTATACGCACTCTCACCTTTCCGCCTTTGCTAGCCTCTTCGGTACCGTGCATTGCCCTTTCTCACCTTGAGAGTTGGCGCAAACTTCGCCGGTGCATCCAAACCCCGTGATACGATATACTCTATCACACATAAACCTCCTTATATCTTCCTCAAAACAGCCACCATACCTACCTATCATGGCATTTCCATAGCCATTCCGAGATATATTGCCATGCAACTTCCACCATCATCATCATGACATACATTACTTTTGTCATATTGCCATTGCATAATCTTGTAGTTGACATCGTATTTGTGGCAAAGCCACTATGCATTATTTTCCATACATGTCACTCTTGATTCATTGCACCATCCCGGTACACCGCCGGAGGCATTCATATAGAGTCATATCTTGTTCTAAGTTTTGAGTTGTAATCCTTGTGTTGTAATCAATAGAAGTGTGATGATCATTATTATTAGAGCATTGCCCAAATAAAAAAAAAGGAGAAATGGCCAAAGAAAAAAAGAAAGGCCCAAAAAAAGGGCAATGCTACTATCTCTTTTTCCACACTTGCGCTTCAAAGTAGCACCTTGTTTTTCATGTAGTGAGTCTTATATATTGTGCTTCAAGGTAGCACCTTGTTCTTCATGTAGTGAGTCTCATAAGTTGTCTTTTCATACTAGTGGGAATTTTTCAATATAGAACTTGGCTTGTATATTCCTACGATGGGCTTCCTCAAATGCCCTAGGTCTTCGTGAGCAAGCGAGTTGGATGCACACCCACTAGTTTTCTTTTGTTGAGCATTCATAGCTCTAGTGCATCCGTTGCATGGCAATCCCTACTCCTCATGTTGACATCAATTGATGGGCATCTCCATAGCCCGCTGATTAGCCTTGTCAATGTGAGACTTTCTCCTTTTTTGTCTTCTCCACACAAACCCCATCATCATATTCTATTCCACCCATAGTGCTATATCCATGGCTCA
>NW_025288727.1:0-1093 GCF_018294505.1 Triticum aestivum
GTTTAAAACGGCCATTAAATGGTGGTATAGATACATTAACCTGATCATGTGCATTTGGATGTTTGTGCACCTCTCGTGACGGTTGTGGTATTTGCAAAGGTGGTGGCACGTCTCCCGCGATCGACAAAGCCCATGAATTGACTCTGGATCCTGTCATGATTAGTAGAACAAGAAACAAAACCCAAAAATAATGTTTCTATAACTACTAGGATGTGGTGGTAAAACGCTCACAGTAAAGCAAATATCAGTGTCTTACAAGTTCTTACCATGCAGCAGGCGGTGATCGGCAACCAGCGGTGTCAAGTAACTCCGAATATTGAGTAAAGCGATTGCCAGGGGAGCGTACGTATACACGGTGTAGAAATATGTGGAGCTGGGTTGGCTATATATGGTAGCAAAAGATTAGCAATAATCAATTCAAAGATGCAATATTGAATAAACGCTCAACGACGGTACTGTGCTGGTCCTAGGCTAGACCGGACTAGAGACGCGAGCCTAGAACACTAATGAGGTCACGTCGTAGCACAACTAGCATCAATGAAGGATACTAAGTAGCTCTGGACAGCAAGATATAAGTGAAGATCACAACGGCAGTAAAGATAATGAGGTGAAACAACAGCCAAGCAGGATATATCAACAACTTTGTCTCCAACTTTCCTCTGAAAAAGTTTGTGCCGATTTTTTTGTTTTTTTTTCTTCTCTTTTTTTTCCTCACACTTTTTTTTTCTTTCTCTCCTTTTTTTCTCTCTGACTTTTTTTTCTCCTTTTTTTTCTCGTTTTTTTCTCTCTTTTTTTCTCCCTCTTTCCAAAACAAACTAGATAAGATGCAGATTGGATCAAGTGAAGATGTGAACGATCTCAACTATTATTATGACAATGAATGGTGGGTAGCACGTGGTGGAAATTGATGGATGGGTGGTGGACAGCGGAAGAGATAATGATGCAGCGGTGGCGTGACTAATGTGAACAGAACTCGAAACTCTAAACGAACTAGGCACTAAGACCAGCAACTCGACACGACGATGCAACCGATAATTCAACTATGCAAGCAATGAAAAGAAAATTGCAAAGGCTCAGACTGGCTTGGACCAAG
>NW_025288728.1:0-1093 GCF_018294505.1 Triticum aestivum
TCTGAAATCTTTATGACCCATTGTGCCATTCTTTCAATAGTTCCGGAGACAGTGTGTTGTTAATTTCATCGAGTATCCTCTCATCTTGTCAAGATCATGTTAAATTCCTTCCATTTACAGTCGGAGTGCTGCCCAAATTATATCGTTCTTATTCCTTCCCTATCTTGTTTTAACCGGAGTGGTTTAAATATCTATCATGTCACTTAACCTCAAGGTTCTCATGGTGTTCCTTGTTTCCGTTTACTACGGAGTGCTCTCAATTCGCTTATCTCCGTTGTGTCATTTCTTTCGATTTGTTCAACCCCGCAAGGTTCTTTGGTTCCACTCATTTGTCAAAGAAGCAACTAGTTTTACCTCTTCTTTTCCTCTCCCGTTTCTCTCAGGTGCCATCCTAGATCTTGGGACGAGATCCTCTTGTAGTGGTGGAGTGTTGTAACGCCCCGAGACCGACGCTTCAGAAGACTTCCATATTTCGTGATCGTTGTGTGTTTCATTTGTGCTTGCTCTTTTATTTTTGCATTGCATCATGTCATCATGCCGTCATGTCATTATTTTTTTTTAAAAACTCAACCAAGTAAAATTGCATGGATCTTCGATCCATTTAAATCGAGGGAAATGCACATGGTGATTTCTCTTTGTAACATATATCCTCCCAATATTATTAGGGAGCTATATTAAAATATTCCATTAACTTTGGAATTAATCATAACACACTTGCAATTTAATTCTCATGCCTTTTTGCTTCATGTTTGTTCTCCAAACTTTCTCCATAATTATTATCTCATTTATCAAGGCTCTTCCTAAATGTTCAACATTTTTGGACACTTCTAAAACCTTGTTCTAGTTCAAACCATTTGAATTAAATTCAAAGAGTTTGAATTTAAACTTCAATCATGCCCACCTCTATTTTTCCTGGATCAAGCTCATTTTTATGGGTCTGCAAAATTAACCACCCGCGCAAATTCTATCCCTAACACTTCCTTTCTTCCCCTTTTTTTCTTTCATATTTTCTGTTTTGGGAAATAAAAGAAGAAGAGTGAGGGAGAGAGAGCATAGCCCAGCAGGCCACTCAGGCCCAGCAGCAACCAGCCAC
>NW_025288729.1:0-1093 GCF_018294505.1 Triticum aestivum
GGGCACTATTCAAAATGCTATCCTACAGAATAACTATGTCTTATCCAACTTCGGGGTGAACGTGGTAACGGGATCCTAATGTTAGAGTTAGTAATTTCGTTTAACCCGAGTAGAAAAGAGTTCAGAGTCCCAGAGCAAAGGTCGAGGAGTAAAAGATCCTAGTACCACCCGATGGCGACGTGGGCCCGTAAGGCACACAGCCAAGTTAGTAAAAGTTTTTGGTAATGTCTAGACTCGACTTCGGCCAAGGAGTGTGGAAGGGGGATTCCTACAGGCAGTCGGCTCTGATACCAACTTGTGACGCCCCCGATTCAATCGTACACTAATCATGCACGCAAATGTGTACGATCAAGATCAGGGACTCACGGGAAGATATCACAACACAACTCTACAAATAAAATAAGTCATACAAGCATCATAATACAAGCCAGGGGCCTCGAGGGCTCGAATACAAGTGCTCGATCATAGACGAGTCAGCGGAAGCAACAATATCTGAGTACAGACATAAGTTAAACAAGTTGCCATAAGATGGCTAGCACAAACTGGGATACAGATCGAAAGAGGCGCAGGCCTCCTGCCTGGGATCCTCCTAAACTACTCCTGGCCGTCGTCAGCGGGCAGCACGTAGTAGTAGGCACCTCCGGTGTAGTAGGGGTCGTCGTCGACGGTGGCGTCTGGCTCCAGGGCTCCAGTATCTGGTTGCGGCAACCAGGAAGAAAGGAAAGGGGAAAAAGGGGGGAGAAAGCAACCGTGAGTACTCATCCAAAGTACTCGCAAGCAAGGAACTACACTACATATGCATGGGTATATGTGTAAGGAGGCCATATCAGTGGACTGAACTGCAGAATGCCAGAATAAGAGGGGGATAACTAATCCTGTCGAAGACTACGCTTCTGGTCACCTTCGTCTTGCAACAGGCAGAAGAGGGTAGGTCGACGTCCTCCAAGTAGCATCTCCAAGTAACATCTCATAGCATAATCCTACCCGGCGATCCCCTCCTCATATCCCTGAGGTAGAGCGACCACCGGTTGTATCTGGCACTTGGAAGGGTGTGTTTTATTAAGTGTCCGGTTCTAGTTGTCATAAGGTCAAG
>NW_025288730.1:0-1093 GCF_018294505.1 Triticum aestivum
GACTTTGACTTTGACCACGGGTGGGCCCTGGTTGACTCTCCTGAGTCAATGACAGGTGGGGCCCAGCCCTGCTAATTATACAGGATTAGTTTTAATTAAATCTTAATTAAAATAATCACCCTGACATGCGGGACCCACTGTCAGGTTTGACCCAGACCTGTTCCGTTGACCTGCTGACGTCACACTGACGTCAGGCTGACGCAGTAATTGATTTTCTGGATTTAAATTAAATCAGGAAATTCCAGAATATTATTTAAACTTCAAAAATTCATAACTTTTATTCTGTAACTCCAAATTGGACAAATTATATATGAAAAATGATCAGAAAAATCCAATCTATCCATCTGTACTATTTTCATGCATGATCAAACAAGTTAAATTGATGTTTTAAGAAGAACAAGGAAAAGCACTTTAAAAGACCATATTTGAATTTGAAATTTGAATCCTTGATTCAAATTTGTTCAAACCCCTCTGGTTTTTAGTTGCATTAGCCCAACACACTCATATTGCCATGTTTCATGCATGCATCATATTGTTGCACATTGTTTGGTGATGGTTGTGTATCGGTGTCCTTTGCGACAGGTTCTGCCCCCGAGGAGTACCGTGATTGCCCTAACGAAGAACCATATCAGTGCATCGAACCATCAGGCAAGCAACCAACCATTTGATCATATCGATACAATCCCATGTTCTCGCTCCTGCTCTCTTTTACTGCATTAAGACAACGCAATTCAAACTGCTGTGTGCTACGGTAGTTGAACCCATTTCCTCTGCATGACCTGTCATTGCCACAGTAACTAGATGAAACCCACTAGCATGTGTAGGAGTTGATTGAGCCCTATGTATGTGTTGTTCCTACCTTGCTATGCCTGCTATGCTTAGAGTCGTGTCAGGTCTGGTTCATCTGGGTGATGGGCTAGAGTGAAATGATTATGTCGGTAATGAGAGTGGTGTGGTGAACACGATTTGGTAAAGGTATCGATGAGAGGCCATGTAGGAGTACATGGTGGGTTGTTTCATTGAAGCCGACCTTAAGCACTGAGATCTGTATGTGTGATTTAAGAATCAGCTACTACCATGCATTGGGCCCGAA
>NW_025288731.1:0-1093 GCF_018294505.1 Triticum aestivum
GATGGCACAAAGAGGACCGTAAGTCCGACGGGGAGTTGAGACACCCCGCTGATGGAACGCAATGGAGAAAGATCGACAGAGTGTTCAAAGATTTTGCAGCTGACGCAAGGAACATAAGATTTGGTCTAAGTACTGATGGCATGAATCCTTTTGGCGAGCAGAGCTCCAGCCATAGCACCTGGCCCGTGACTCTATGCATCTACAACCTTCCTCCTTGGTTGTGCATGAAGCGGAAGTTCATTATGATGCCAGTGCTCATCCAAGGTCCAAAGCAACCCGGGAACGACATCGATGTGTACCTAAGGCCATTAGTTGATGAAATTTTACAGTTGTGGGCCAGACCTGGTGTACGTGTCTGGGATGAGCACAAAGGAGAGGAATTTGACCTACGAGCGTTGCTTTTTGTAACCATCAACGATTGGCCTGCTCTTAGTAACCTTTCGGGACAGACAAATAAGGGATACAATGCATGCACGCACTGCTTACATGAGACTGAAAGTGTACGTTTGGTTAATTGTAAGAAGAACGTGTACCTGGGTCATCGTCGATTTCTTCCCCGAAATTATAACGTAAGAAAGAAAGGCAAGCATTTCAACGGCAAGGCAGATCACCGGCCGAAGCCTGCGGAACGTACTGGTGCTGAGATATTTGATATGGTCAAGGATTTGAAAGTCATCTTTGGAAAGGGTCCTGGCGGACAATCAGTTCCGCGGGGAGTTGACGGGCACGCACCCATGTGGAAGAAGAAATCTATATTTTGGGAGCTAGAATATTGGAAAGTCCTAGATGTCCGCTCTGCAATCGACGTGATGCATGTTACGAAGAATATTTGCGTGAACCTGCTAAGCTTCTTGGGCGTGTATGGGAAGACAAATGATACAAAGGAAGCACGGCAGGACCAACAACTTTTGAAAGACCCAGATGACCGGCATCCGGAATGGTTTCAAGGTCGTGCCAGCTACGCTCTTACCAAAGAAGAGAAGGTCATTTTTTTTGAATGCCTGAGCAGTATGAAGGTCCCGTCTGGCTTCTCGTCGAATATAAAGGGAATAATAAACATGGCGGAGAAAAAGTTCCAAAACCTGAAGTCTCA
>NW_025288732.1:0-1093 GCF_018294505.1 Triticum aestivum
GAGATTGACTGGGAGAATTTATCGAACAAGGAGCTTCATGATAAGTTTCAGCAAATGATGACTGAACAGGTGCAAGATGTGCTGAACAATTTTGAAGAGGCCATGGAGAAGATCACTGGCCTTGAGAAGACGTTCGAAACAAAGCTCGATAACAAGTTTAATGAATTGCTCGCGCGTCTTCCACCACCACCACCCGCTGCACCTAACGCACCTCTCCAACAACAACAACAACGACTACCTCCACGTCGCGAAGCAGACCTCCGCCGAGCAAGCCGTGTTCCTCTTGCGTTTGGCCAAACTGTTGGTGCTGCTGTTGATACTTCTGTGGCTCCTGCTGCTGATGCGGAGGAGGATGATTATGTGGGAGATTATGAGGATGAGGTTGATCAAAATCAACACTACGTGCAGCCACCTGTACCACCACCAGCAGGTCGACCTCAGGTATATATTCGTAATGGTAGGCCTGCACCACCACCTCAGGTACGAGACGATGTCCATATTCCTAAACTGAAATTGAATATTCCACCATTTGAGGGTAGATATGTTCCTGATATATATCTTACTTGGGAGTTAGAAACTGAACAACGATTTACATGTTTACAATATCTTGAGGAGAGACGAGTTGCTGCTGCCGTTTGTGCTTTCACTAGTTTTGCATGTGTATGGTGGTCTGAACATTGTAGATTATATCCTATTCCAACTACTTGGGCTGCTTTGAAAACTGCTATGCGTACGCGTTGGGTTCCACCATATTATCAACGTGAATTGCTTCAAAAATTGCAGCGTTTAAGACAAGGGAAAAATTCTGTAGAAGAATATTATCAGGAATTACAAACTGGCATGATTAGATGTGGTATTGTTGAGGAGAATGAAGCTATGCTTGCACGTTTTCTGGGTGGATTAAATAGAGAGATTCAGACCATTCTAGACTATAAGGAGTATACTAATATCACTCGTTTATTCCATCTTGCTTGTAAAGCTGAACGTGAAGTGCAGGATCGACAAGCATTGGGGCGAACTAACTTTTCTGCAGGCCGACCTTCATCATGGACACCACGTGCATCTTCTACTTCAACTGCACCAGCACCTCCAT
>NW_025288733.1:0-1093 GCF_018294505.1 Triticum aestivum
ATGCAATCTCTCAGAAGGTGATCGATCCAGAAATCATACCAAGGCTAAGGAGTGATGTGGCGCAATGTCTTGTCAGTTTCGAGCTGGTGTTCCCACCATCCTTCTTCAATATCATGACGCACGTCCTAGTTCATCTAGTCGACGAGATTGTCATTCTGGGGCCCGTATTTCTACACAATATGTTCCCCTTTGAGAGGTTCATGGGAGTCCTAAAGAAATATGTCCGTAACCGCGCTAGGCCAGAAGGAAGCATCTCCATGGGCCATCAAACAGAGGATGTCATTGGGTTTTGTGTTGACTTCATTCCTGGCCTTGAGAAGATAGGTCTCCCTAAATCGCGGTATGAGGGGAGACTGACTGGAAAAGGCACGCTTGGAGGGGGGAACTCAATAATATGCAGGGACGGATATTCTTGGTCTGAAGCACACTACACAGTTCTACAGAACTCTACCTTGGTGACCCCGTATGTCGATGAACACAAGAACAGTCTGCGCTCTAAGCACCCGGAGCAGTGTGACGACTAGATTACATGTGAACACATCAGGACTTTCAGCAGTTGGTTCGAAACACGTCTCAGAGGTGACACCACTGTTTGTGATGAGTTGTACTCGTTGTCCAGGGGACCATCTTCGACTGTATTGACTTACAAAGGATACGAGATAAATGGGAATACATTTTACACGATCGCCCAAGATCAAAAGAGCACCAACCAAAACAGCGGTGTCCGCTTTGATGCAGCAACCGAGAGGGGAAAGGACACATATTATGGTTACATAATGGACATATGGGAACTTGACTACGGACATGATTTTAAGGTCCCTTTGTTTAAGTGCAAATGGGTCAATCTGTCAGGAGGCGGGGTACAGGTAGACCCACAGTACGGAATGACAACAGTGGATCTGAACAATCTTGGGTACACTGACGAACCGTTCGTCCTAGCCAATGATGTGGCACATGTTATCTATGTGAAGGACATGTCTACCAGACCGAGGAAAAGAAAAGATAAGGAAGCGAATACATCATACGATGAGCCAAAGCGCCACATAGTTCTTTCAGGAAAAAGGGACATTGTGGGAGTGGAGGGCAAGACAGA
>NW_025288734.1:0-1093 GCF_018294505.1 Triticum aestivum
GTTATCCGGAAATCGTAATACATGTGTGAATAACAGACATCAACATGTCCCTAGTGAGCCTCTAGTTGACTAGCTCGTTGATCAACAGATAGTCATGGTTTCCTGACTATGGACACTGGATGTCATTGATAACGAGATCACATCATTAGGAGAATGATGTGATGGACAAGACCCAATCCTAAACATAGCACAAGATCGTATAGTTCGTTTGCTAGAGTTTTCCAATGTCAAGTATCTTTTCCTTAGACCATGAGATCGTGTAACTCCCGGATACCGTAGGAGTGCTTTGGGTATGCCAAACGTCACAACGTAACTGGGTGACTATAAAGGTAGACTACGGGCATCTCCGAAAGTGTCTGTTGGGTGACATGGATCAAGACTGGGATTTGTCACTCCGTATGACGGAGAGGTATCACTGGGCCCACTCGGTAATGCATCATCATAATGAGCTCAGAGTGACCAAGTGTCTAGTCACGGGATCATGCATTACGGTACGAGTAAAGTGACTTGCCGGTAACGAGATTGAACGGGGTATTGGGATACCGATGATCGAATCTCGGGCAAGTAACATATCGATAGACAAAGGGAATAGCGTACGGGGTTGATAGAATCCTCGACATCGTGGTTCATCCGATGAGATCATCGTGGAGCATGTGGGAGCTAACATGGGTATCCAGATCCCGCTGTTGGTTATTGACCGGAGAGTCGTCTCGGTCATGTCTGCTTGTCTCCCGAACCCGTAGGGTCTACACACTTAAGGTTCAGTTACGCTAGGGTTGTAGGGATATGTATATGCAGTAACCCGAATGTTGTTCGGAGTCCCGGATGAGATCCCGGACGTCACGAGGAGTTCCGGAATGGTCCGGAGGTAAAGATTTATATATGGGAAGTCCTGTTTCGGGCATCGGGACAAGTTTCGGGGTTATCGGTATTGTACCGGGACCACCGGAAGGGTCCCGGGGGTCCACCGGGTGGGTCCACCTGTCCCGGGGGGGCACATGGGCTGTAGGGGGTGCGCCTTGGCCTAATGGGCCAAGGGCACCAGCCCCACATAGGCCCATGCGCCTAGGGTTTAAGGGGGAAAGAGTCCTAG
>NW_025288735.1:0-1093 GCF_018294505.1 Triticum aestivum
GTATCAGGATTTCATACGGAAACTCGTCTGTTACAAAGGGATTTCATTTTTTAAAACTTATTTGAACTCCTGACTTTTTGTGTGTTCAAAACGCACCTTACAAAGCCACATCATCATTTTTCAATCCTTTCTGACTTCATTTGTTAATTTTCATGCATTTACTAATTATTTTGAGCTATAAGACCCTAAAATTGAAAAGCATTTCAAATGAACTCTGAAAAGGTTGAAAGTTAGCATGCTATCATCATTTCATCCACATAGCATGTGCAAGAAAGTTGAGAGGGTTACGACAAAAACTGCTTGCACTTCGTGAAAGAAAACGGACAATCTCTTTCAAAGTATCAGGATTTCATACGGAAACTCGTCTGTTACAAAGGGATTTCATTTTTTAAACTTATTTGAACTCCTGACTTTTTGTGTGTTCAAAATGCGCCATTCAAAGCCACATCATCATTTTTCAATCCTTTCTGACTTCATTTGTTATTTTTCATGCATTTATTAATTATTTTGAGCTATAAGACCCTAAAATTGAAAATCATTTCAAATGAACTCTGAAAAGGTTGAAAGTTGGCATGGTATCATCATTTCATCCACATAGCATGTGCAAGAAAGTTGAGAGGGTCCCGGCAAAAACTGCATGCACTTCGTGTACAAAACGGCAATCTCTTTCAAAGTATCAAGATTTCATACGGAAACTTGTCTGTTACAAAGGGATTTCATGTTTTAAAACTTATTTGAACTCCTGAATTTTTGTGTGTTCAAAATGCACCATTCAAAGCCTCATCATCATTTTTCAATCCTTTCTTACTTCATTTGTTATTTTTCATGCATTTACTAATTATTTTGAGCTATAAGACCATAAAATTGAAAAGCATTTCAAATGAACTTTGAAAAGGTTGAAACTTGGCATGGTATCATCATTATATCCACATAGCATGTGCAAGAAATTTGAGAGGGTTACGGCAAAAACTGGATGCACTTCGTGTACAAAACGAACAATCTCTTTCAAAGTATCAGGATTTCATACGGAAACTTGTCTGTTACAAAGGGATTTCATTTTTTAAAACTTATTTGAACTCCTGACTTTTTGTGT
>NW_025288736.1:0-1093 GCF_018294505.1 Triticum aestivum
ACATAGTTTCGCAACTTCTATTTCCTTTGAACTGCTCTTATTCCTGGATATTTCATACAGTCGATACGTCGCCTTATTCTCGTATGGAGCGGTGATCCAAAAGGATTCTGTCGAAGAGTATGAGCTTCTCGCAAAGCAAGGAGGCGGCTATCCCGGTTTCATCTCTTGGTTCAAACAAACGGTAATTTCTATTAGACTTGTAGGCTAATTTGTAGGCGGCTATCCCGGTTTCATTCGCTAATTTGTGCGTAATGCAACAATCCTTTCATATTAAACTTGTAGGCTAATTCAGAGTCTATGGACGCCGAATTGAGACAAGTCGCTAATGGTTTTGACTATAAGGTCCGTTCATTTGACAAATACGACATCAACGGGTATCGCTTTCGTACCTATGGCAAAGAGCTATCTATGGCCGACCGAAAGTCTACAAATTGTTGTGTATCTGCTATCTGCGAAGGAGGTACCGAGTATTATGGGAGAGTTGAAGCAATTTATGAACTTCTATTCTATGGTGAAAACCCACCGAATGTCGTAGTCTTCAAATGTTATTGGTTTCAGCCGAAGGAGACTAGAAGGACTCATGAACATATAGGGCTAGTTGAAATCAACCAAAGCACCCATTTAGATGTTCCTGATGTCTATATTATGGCTCAACAGGCGACCCAAGTATTCTATCTACCGTGGGCCTGCCAAACTAATCCAAATCTGAAAGGTTGGGATGTCGTTTATGAAGTGCCGCCACGTGCTAGACTATCTCCCCCAAAGGAAGAGGATTATGAACCTCACATTAACCTAGACACATATGAAGGAGAATTCTTCCAAGAGACACGTCTTTCCAAAAAGCGTTTCAAGAACCGCTATACTTCACCCCAAAACATTGAAGTAGACAGCGACAGTGAATCCGACATCACCCCAGAGGAGGAACAAGAAGAGCCGGAACAAGAAGAGGTTACTGCTGCGGATGACCTGTCATTGCTTGACCGATTACGTCAAGGTGGCCTTGCACATGTTGATGCCACTGAACCCTATGAGCCCGTCATTGATTATAGTGATGATGATGATTATGCATTTATTGATGATACTGATCGAGATT
>NW_025288737.1:0-1093 GCF_018294505.1 Triticum aestivum
GACCCCGACCCGACACCCCGACCCCGAGACCCTGACCCCGACACGGCACCCCGAGACCGACACGACACCCCAACCCCCGACACCTCCCGAAAAGGTGTTCTTTGGCCTTCGAGAAGCCGACGGGGTCATATATTTGTGAATTATTAGTTAGGTCATATATCTTTCGATTTTGTTGTGAAAAACATCATATATAATTGTGTTGATCGGGTAGTTTTAAATGTGCAGTTGTTTCATCGCTGCGAGGTTTGGTATTCGACGACCTCGCCGTGCATTTGACGAGCTCTGCCCCTTCGTTCGTGGGTGAGCACAAATGACATGTCCTCCTCCCCCATTAATTATTTGATCTATTCCGATGAAACTTGATAGCTAGATATATATGTGTCTTGAATCATCAGTATGCGTAACCAATATGTGTCTCCCATTCGAAAGCGTCATAGTTATAAATATGCATGCATTTGCATATTTATAACCTTGATTCTTTCGAATTGTCCAACGCTATCCATGGACAGCCCGAGTATGTTTAGATTGGGTTCGTTTTCCCATATGCTTTGCTCCGGATCCGACGCATAAATTTCGTCAGTGCCTCCCCTGTTGTTCTCCGGGTACACATCCTCTCTGTTTATTGCAGAGACGTGTATTAGGAGAACAGCGGGGAGGTGCTGCCGAAATTTTGCATAGGATCCGGGGCATAGCATGGGAAAATGAACCCAATCTAAACATACTCGGGTGGGATTAGGACCTATCATTACCTATTAGAGTGTAGGTTGCATGGACGTAATAAAATTGACAAAGTAGATCAACTGATGAATACATACATGGTGAATTATATATATATATATATATATATATATATATATTTGTTGTGTGTCTAGTAGCTCTGAAAGTCAAGATGAGTGATCGTGCGTGGATGTACACCGGTCACACTGGTCAGAACAAATGGAGCACTGAATGGTTCACAAAAACCAAGGGGTTTGTGCGAGCCGCATTTGCAAATGGCCAGAGGAAAACCTGGTGCCCCTGTTTACGGTGCGGCAATTGGGAAAAGAGGACAGAGGCTGAAATGGGCAAACACCTGCAGAAGAGTGGTTTTACG
>NW_025288738.1:0-1093 GCF_018294505.1 Triticum aestivum
GGAAATGTCATGCTTTGAGTACCGGAGTCCTGTTAGCCCGCTACAGCCCGGTTTACCGGAGTCCTGCTAGCCCAGTGCTACAGCCCGGACCCACTTGCTGATGACCGACACGTTCGAAGCTGGGTCATGGATGCCTGTCCCTGTAAGTCTGTGCCACTTTGGGTTTACGACTAGTCATGTCAGCCCGGGCTCTTTATCATATGGATGCTAGCGACACTATCATATACGTGAGCCAAAAGGCGCAAACGGTCCCGGGAAAAGGTAAGACGACACCCGTGGGGATACCGTGCGTGAGGCCGCAAAGTGATATGAGGTGTTACCAGCTAGATCGATGTGACATCGAGTCGGGGTCCTGACAGCATTGGTATCAGAGCCGGACTGCCTGTAGGTTCTCCAAGCCAAACTGGTCGATGTTGAGTCTAGAAATTCTTTAGTTATATGTAGGGGAATTGTTTGTGGGTTGGAACGTAAGGCTCTTTTTACTCCTTATACCTTATGACTTTCTGATCTGAGTCAGTCCATTCTTCCACCGGGGGTTAAGGAATTAGGATCTATTCTCTCTATCAGGATCACGTGTTGCTAATCAGTAGTACCTTATAGGTTTGATGGATACAAGCCTAGTTCAGATCTACTACCACATTATGTTGTTAGAATGGTTTCAGAACTTTGAGGTGATGATGTTGAGTGTGTACGAAATCCTTTGTCAAATGTCTCAAATCCTTCTTGAGCATTTACAGCTGTTATGCTGCCGAAATTTTGCTAGAAATTCTAATGCCTTTGCATTATGATTGTGCTTTCAGATGGCCACTCGCGACCTCAATCAAGTGGTTCGCCTGACTCGATGTCTAGATGTACCCGGCCATACTGCTAAGTTGGTCAGGGTAATGACTGAGGCTGGATACCGCTGGTATCCCGAGTACACGGTCGAAGAGCAATTCCGAGATTTTAATCAAAGCCAGTATCTCTGCACTGTCAGGATATTTCCATCTTATCCTGGATCCACCGAGCCTCTTCACTGTTCCTATGGACTCGGGGTTACTATTGAGATGGCTGTGCAGGACGCCGCCTACTCTATGATGACCATTATGCGAGT
>NW_025288739.1:0-1093 GCF_018294505.1 Triticum aestivum
ACATGATAGCTTCCGCTTGTGCTTTGACTTGTATGCTCTGAGTGTTGGGTCATGAGACCCATGTTTGTAATATCTCGCTCCTCGGAGCCTATTGAATAAACTACTTGAGTCGTAGAGTCATTTTGTGATGCCATGTTGTATTGCACATATCGAGCATATTGTGTGTATGTTATTGAAATGCTTGGTATGTGTGGGATCTGACCATCTAGTTGTTTATCTTTAGTAGCCTCTCTTACGGGGAAATGTCTCCTAGTGTTTCCACCGAGCCATGGTAGCTTGCTACTGCTCCGGAACACTTAGGCTGGCCGGCATGTGTCCTTCTTCGTTCCTGTGTCTGTCCCTTCGGGGAAATATCACGCGATGAATACCGGAGTCCTGTTAGCCCGCTACAGCCCGGTTCACCGGAGTCCTGCTAGCCCAGTGCTACAGCCTGGTTTCACTCGCTGATGACCGACACGTTCGATGCTGGGTCATGGATGCCTGTCCCTGTAAGTCTGTGCCACTTTGGGTTTACGACTAGCCATGTCAGCCCGGGCTCTTTATCATATGGATGCTAGCGACACTGTCATTTACGTGTGCCAAAAGGCGCAAACGGTCCCGGGCTAAGGTAAGGCGACACCCGTGGAATACCGTGCGTGAGGCCGCAAAGTGATATGAGGTGTTACATGCTAGATCGATGTGGCATTGAGTCGGGGTCCTGACAGCGTTGGTATCAGAGCTTGACTGCCTGTAGGTTTACCAAGCCAAACTGGTCGAAGTTGAGTCTAGAAATTCTTTAGTTATATAAGGGAATTGATTGTGGGATGGAACGTAAGGCTCTTTTTACTCCTTATACCTCATGGCCTTCTGATCTGAGTCATCTTATCTTTCCTACGGGGTTAAGAAACTAGGCTTTCTCTTCTTTCTATCAGGATCACGTATTACTAGTCCGTAGACTTATAAGATTGTTGATTCAAGCCCCAGTTCAGTTCCTACTATCTTCTGTATGTTAATTATTGATCTCGAAACCTTGATATTGTGCTTCTGAGTGGTTATGCCACCATTTTTGTGAATGTCTCAAATCTTTTCTGAGCATTTACAGCCGTTATGCTGT
>NW_025288740.1:0-1093 GCF_018294505.1 Triticum aestivum
TCCACTCAGTGTAGACTCGACGCGTCCGTTTCCCCCCTCCGGGTGCCGGCGGCGGCGCCGTTCGTGAGGGGGGCCACGCACCGGAGACGCGTGCCGCCTCTTCGGACATGCCACAACACCACCCCGCATGTATGAGGGCCCGGTACGACGCTCCGGTGGCATTGCTACCCCCCCAGAGCCCCCGTCCCGCCTAACCCTGTAGCGTTTGACCATGGGATCTAGCCCTTTGACTTTGCACGGACGGGCTTTGACCAGTGGACCTCTCCACCCGGTTGTGTCGGGTCGGCCCAGAGGGACACCGGGGAGCAACATCCGGGCCAGGCCCACAGCTACATCCACTCCGTGTAGACCCGACGCGTCCGTTTCCCCCCTCCGGGTGCCGGCGGCGACGCCGTCCGTGAGGGGGGGCACGTACCAGAGACGCGTGCTGGGCGTTTGCAACCGCCTCAACACTTCCAGACTTGTGAGAGGCCGCCTACGCAAGATTTTACGGTATGCTACCCCCCGAAGGCCGCCGGCCACAGTCGTAGACGTGCGAAGGGCAATCCGCGTAGAGGGAAGTGTTCAGATACTTCTCCATCACAAAAAATTATGAAAAATTACCATCAGTCCTATAGCACATGTGCCCACGTTGTGTAAAAAACTCATGATTTTATCGCGCTCCAAGTATTTAATAATATTCACGCTGCATCGTTACCGCAGAACGTCTACCACCGTTTCATTGCCGTCCGTGAGGGGGGCCACAACCCGGAGATGCGTGACGCCTCTTCGGACATGCCACAACACCACCCCGCATGTATGAGGGCCCGGTACGATGCTCCGGTGGCATTGCTACCCCCCAGGGCCCCCGTCCCGCCTAACCCTGTAGCGTTTGACCACGGGATCTAGCCCTTTGACTTTGCACGGACGGGCTTTGACCAGTGGACCTCTCCACCCGGTTGTGTTAGGTCGGCCCATAGGAACACTTTGGAGCAACATCCGGGCCAGGCCCACAGCTACATCCACTCCGTGTAGACTCGACGCGTCCGTTTCCCCCCTCCGGGTGCCGGCGGCGGCGCCGTTCGTGAGGGGGGCCACGCACCGGAGACGCGTG
>NW_025288741.1:0-1093 GCF_018294505.1 Triticum aestivum
TGGGCTAAGTTGGGGACTAAACTGCTTTTTAGTACTACTTGTCACCCCCAAACGGATGGACAAACTGAAGTAGTCAATAGAACGTTGTCTACTATGCTTAGGGCTGTTTTGAAGAATAATAAGAAAATGTGGGAGGAATGCTTGCCTCATATTGAATTTGCTTATAATCGTTCATTGCATTCTACTACTAAGATGTGCCCTTTTGAAGTTGTGTATGGTTTCCTACCTCGTGCACCTATTGATTTGTTGCCTCTTCCATCTTCGGAGAAGGTTAATTTTGATGCTAAACAACGTGCTGAATTGATTTTAAAAATGCATGAGTTAACTAAGGAAAACATTGAGCGTATGAATGCTAAATATAAACTTGCTGGAGATAAGGGTAGAAGACATGTTGTGTTTGCACCTGGAGATCTTGTTTGGTTACATTTGCGTAAGGATAGATTTCCTGATTTGCGCAAATCAAAGTTAATGCCAAGTGCTGATGGTCCCTTTAAGGTGTTAGAGAAAATAAATGATAATGCATATAAACTTGAGCTGCCTGCAGATTTTGGGGTTAGTCCCACTTTTAACATTGCAGATTTGAAGCCTTATTTGGGTGAGGAAGATGAACTTCCGTCGAGCACGACTTCATTTCAAGAAGGGGAGGATGATGAGGACATCAATACAATTGTTACACCCACAGCCCCTGCTGCTATACATACTGGACCAATTACTAGAGCTCGTGCACGCCAACTAAATTACCAGGTACTTTTGTTTCTTGGTAATGATTCTAATGTTCATGAGAATATGATGCTGCCTAAATTGGATACATTTGTTTTGCTTACAAATGAAGGGCCTAGCTTGGAGAAGGATGAACATTGGAGCAAGAACAAGCATGGAGATGATGGCATGCGCAAGGGGAACAAGAACGGAGTTACAAGTGATGATTTCAGGACTTTGAAGCCACCATAATGGGTGCATGAAGCCTTGGACGAAATATACAAGATGCCACTTCATAAATTTCGTCCCGAGGCTATTTTAGGTGCTGCGTCACCTTATTATTGGGCCAGGCCCATGTAATTTCGAAATACATAAGTATAGGCTATTTTTAGAG
>NW_025288742.1:0-1093 GCF_018294505.1 Triticum aestivum
ATAGTCATGGTTTCCTGACTATGGACATTGGATGTCATTGATAACGGGATCACATCATTAGGAGAATGATGTGATGGACGAGACCCAATCCTAAGCATAGCATAAAAGATCGTGTAGTTTCGTTTGCTAGAGCTTTTCCAATGTCAAGTATCTTTTCCTTAGACCATGAGATCGTGCAACTCCCGGATACCGTAGGAGTGCTTTGGGTGTGCCAAACGTCACAACGTAACTGGGTGACTATAAAGGTGCACTACGGGTATCTCCGAAAGTGTCTGTTGGGTTGGCACGGATCGAGACTGGGATTTGTCACTCCGTATGACGGAGAGGTATCTCTGGGCCCACTCGGTAATGCATCATCATAATGAGCTCAATGTGACTAAGGCGTTAGTCACGGGATCATGCATTGCGGTACGAGTAAAGAGACTTGCCGGTAACGAGATTGAACAAGGTATTGGGATACCGACGATCGAATCTCGCGCAAGTAACATACCGATTGACAAAGGGAATTGTATACGGGATTGATTGAATCCTCGACACCGTGGTTCATCCGATGAGATCATCGTGGAACATGTGGGAGCCAACATGGGTATCCAGATCCCGCTGTTGGTTATTGACCGGAGAGGCGTCTCGGTCATGTCTGCATGTCTCCCGAACCCGTAGGGTCTACACACTTAAGGTTCGGTGACGCTAGGGTTGTAGAGATTTATGTATGCGGAAACCCGAAAGTTGTTCGGAGTCCCGGATGAGATCCCGGACGTCACGAGGAGTTCCGGAATGGTCCGGAGGTAAAGAATTATATATAGGAAGTCAAGTTTCGGCCACCGGGAAAGTTTCGGGGGTTACCGGTATTGTACCGGGACCACCGGAAGGGTCCCGGGGGTCCACCGGGTGGGGCCACCTATCCCGGAGGGCCCCGTGGGCTGAAGTGGGAAGGGAACCAGCCCCTAGTGGGCTGGGCGCCCCCCATGGGCCTCCCCCCATGCGCCTAGGGTTGGGAACCCTAGGGTGGGGGGGCTTCCCACTTGCCTTGGGGGGCAAGTCACCCCCCCTGGCCGCCGCCCCCCACCCTAGATGGGTTTGGCCGGCGCCCCCC
>NW_025288743.1:0-1093 GCF_018294505.1 Triticum aestivum
TTTGCCAAGGCAATTGCACCAGTATTGTCACAAAAGATTTTCATTGGACCCGATGCACTAGGTATGACACCTAGATCGGATATGAACTCCTTCATCCAGACTCCTTCATTTGCTGCTTCCGAAGCAGCTATGTATTCCGCTTCACATGTAGATCCCGCTACAACGCTTTGTTTAGAACTGCACCAACTGACAGCTCCACCATTTAATGTAAACACGTATCCGGTTTGCGATTTAGAATCGTCCGGATCAGTGTCAAAGCTTGCATCAACGTAACCTTTTACGGTGAGCTCTTTGTCACCTCCATATACGAGAAACATATCCTTAGTCCTTTTCAGGTATTTCAGGATGTTCTTGACCGCTGTCCAGTGATCCACTCCTGGATTACTTTGGTACCTCCCTGCTAAACTTATAGCAAGGCACACATCAGGTCTAGTACACAGCATTGCATACATGATAGAGCCTATGGCTGATGCATAGGGAACATCTTTCATATTCTCTCTATCTTCTGCAGTGGTCGGGCATTGAGTCTTACTCAATTTCACACCTTGTAATACAGGCAAGAATCCTTTCTTTGCTTGATCCATTTTGAATTTCTTCAAAATTTTGTCAAGGTATGTGCTTTGTGAAAGTCCAATTAAGCGTCTTGATCTATCTCTATAGATCTTAATGCCTAATATGTAAGCAGCTTCACCGAGGTCTTTCATTGAAAAACTCTTATTCAAGTATCCCTTTATGCTATCCAGAAATTCTATATCATTTCCAATTAGTAATATGTCATCCACATATAATATCAGAAATGCTACAGAGCTCCCACTCACTTTCTTGTAAATACAGGCTTCTCCAAAAGTCTGTATAAAACCAAATGCTTTGATCACACTATCAAAACGTTTATTCCAACTCCGAGAGGCTTGCACCAGTCCATAAATGGATCGCTGGAGCTTGCACACTTTGTTAGCTCCCTTTGGATCGACAAAACCTTCTGGTTGCATCATATACAACTCTTCTTCCAGAAATCCATTCAGGAATGCAGTTTTTACATCCATCTGCCAAATTTCATAATCATAAAATGCGGCAATTGCTAACATGATTCGGA
>NW_025288744.1:0-1092 GCF_018294505.1 Triticum aestivum
CTACCATGGTGTACAGAATTTTTATCAAATTGCCATGGTCTACCAAGTAATAAGGAACATGCTTGCATAGGTACCACATCACAATCAACATAATCAGCATATGTAGAGATACTAAAATGCACACGAACAGTACGTGTTACCTTAACCTTGCCGCTGTTGTTGAACCATTGGATGTAGTAAGGATGTGGATGTGGTCTTGTGGTGAGAGAAAGCTTCTCCACCATCTCCATGCTAGCCAAGTTGTTGCAGCTCCCTCCGTCTATGATGACGCGCACAGAACGTTCCTTCACAACTCCCTTGGTATGGAACAAATTGTGCCTCTGATTTTGCTCAGCTTGTGTGACCTGCACACTCAAAACACGTTGAGCAACTAAACATTCATACCTGTCAGCGTCTTCAGGAGCCATGTATTGCGTCTCATGATCAGAATCATCTCCACCATGTTCTTCACGTGTAATAAGAGCCAAAGTCTCCTCATCATAGTCACTGGCGGACTCATATCCACCATCCGCGGTAGCAATCATCACACGCGGAGATTTGCATTCTCTCGCATAATGACCTCCTCCCTTACAACGACGACAAATAATATCACTTGTGTGCCCTGTTGATGCCGTGGAAGAAGAAGAACGCTGTGCAGGCCCCGCAGGTGCGCTCTTGGCAGATAATGGTGGTTGTGCCTGTTTTCTTGAATCACGGCTGGAGGTGGCACCGGATGGAGGTGCTGGTGCAGTTGAAGTAGAAGATGCACGTGGTGTCCATGATGAAGGTCGGCCTGCAGAAAAGTTAGTTCGCCCCAATGCTTGTCGATCCTGCACTTCACGTTCAGCTTTACAAGCAAGATGGAATAAACGAGTGATATTAGTATACTCCTTATAGTCTAAAATGGTCTGAATCTCTCTATTTAATCCACCCAGAAAACGTGCAAGCATAGCTTCATTCTCCTCAACAATACCACATCTAATCATGCCAGTTTGTAATTCCTGATAATATTCTTCTACAGAATTTTTCCCTTGTCTTAAACGCTGCAATTTTTGAAGCAATTCACGTTGATAATATGGTGGAACCCAACGCGTACGCATAGCAGTTTTCAAA
>NW_025288745.1:0-1092 GCF_018294505.1 Triticum aestivum
GTTCTTGCTAGAAACCCATAGCAGCCACGTAAAACATGCAAACAACAATTAGAGGACGTCTAACTTGTTTTTGCAGGGTATGCTATGTGATGTGATATGGCCAAAAAGGATGTGATGAATGATATATGTGATGTATGAGATTGATCATGTTCTTGTAATAGGAATCACGACTTGCATGTCGATGAGTATGACAACTGGCAGGAGCCATAGGAGTTGTCTTTATTTATTTGTGACCTGCGTGTCAACTTAAACGTCATGTAATTACTTTACTTTATTGCTAACCGTTAGCCATAGTAGTAGAAGTAATAGTTGGCGAGGCAACTTCATGAAGACACGATGATGGAGATCATGATGATGGAGATCATGGTGTCATGCCGGTGACGATGATGATCATGGAGCCCCGAAGATGGAGATCAAAAGGAGGAAAGTGATGATGGCCATATCATGTCACTATTTGATTGCATGTGATGTTTATCATGTTTATACATCTTATTTGCTTAGAACGACGGTAGTAAATAAGATGATCCCTTACAACAATTTCAAGAAGTGTTCTCCCCTAACTGTGCACCGTTGCGACAGTTCGTGTTTCGAAGCACCACGTGATGATCGGGTGTTAGATTCTAACGTTCACATACAACGGGTGTAAGACAGATTTACACACGCGAAACACTTAGGGTTAACTTGACGAGCCTAGCATGTACAAACATGGCCTCGGAACACGGAGACCGAAAGGTTGAACATGAGTCGTATAGAAGATACGATCAACATGAAGATGTTCACCGATGATGACTAGTCCGTCTCACGTGATGATCGGACACGGCCTAGTTTGACTCGGATCATGTAATCACTTAGATGACTAGAGGGATGTCTATCTGAGTGGGAGTTCATAAGATGAACTTAATTATCCTGAACATAGTCAAAAGGTTTTTGCAAATTATGTCGTAGCTCACGCTATAGTTCTACTGTTTAGATATGTTCCTAGAGAAAAATTAGTTGAAAGTTGATAGTAGCAATTATGCGGACTAGGTCCGTAAACTGAGGATTGTCCTCATTGCTTCATAGAAGGCTTATGTCCTTAATGCACCGCTCAGT
>NW_025288746.1:0-1092 GCF_018294505.1 Triticum aestivum
AATAGATGATGTTAACCCTGCAGGGGTGTACTTCGTCACACACGCTCTCGCCACTTACCACCATGTACACGTCGTGTACCTCGGCAACCTTCAAGCGGAAGCCTGGCGAGGGAGTCGGCCACAGCCTACCTAAACACTCAAGTCTCTAGTCCAGGTTTATCGCCTATTCAGGTTCCATCCGCAGGGAGTCCGGCCGAGGTTTCCACATACGGCCCCGAACGATGTGTGCAGGGTTCCCGAGACACCAAACGGGCGCCCGGTACACCGTGCCACATGCCTACCGCATCACAGCCCACCCCTCGGTCAGCGCTGTCCACGGCCTCCAGCATACTACAAACACCAGAAACTACTTGCAACTCCTGGACAGAGGACAAGGGTGATTAAGAAGCCGAGAGGGTCCATTGGTTTCGGGCCCAATGCGTGGTAGTAACTGTATCATGGATCACAAACACAAAACTCAGTTCCTGAGGACGGCTTCAATGAGACAACCCACCATGTACTCCTACATGGCCTCTCACCGCTACCTTTACCAAATCGTGTTCACACACTTGGCTCACACACAGTAGGACATGTTCACAACTTTCCAATTCATCCCCGATGAGTCAGACCTGACACAACTCTAAGCAATAGCAGGCATGACAAACAAGCATGAATGAGTAGGCACATCAGGGCTCAAACAACTCCTACTCATGCTAGTGGGTTTCATCTATTTACTGTGGCAATGACAGGTCATGCAGAGGATAAGGGGTTCAACTACCGCAACAAGTAACAGTTGAATCGTTGTTGTCCTAATGTAGTAAAAGAGAGCAGGAGCGAGAGAGTGGGATTGTATCGGAATGAACAAGGGGGTTATGCTTGCCTGGCACTTCTGAAGATATTATAGTTCTTCATCGGTGTCATCGATCACGTCATCGGAGCATCGGCTACTGAGAGGGGACGATTACCGGCAAACAGAGAAGGGCACGATCAATGCAATGCACAATATGATGCATGCTATGACATGGCAATATGAATGTGTTTTGGGCTAATGCAAGCTAGAGCAGAATGGTTTGAGTTGATTTGAACCAAAGATTCAAATTCACATTCAAACTA
>NW_025288747.1:0-1092 GCF_018294505.1 Triticum aestivum
CTTCCGATTGCTTTGAGGGGGCTCCTGCCGGAAAATGTTCGAGTAGCCATTGTGAAGCTATGTGCATTCCTCAATGCAATCTCTCAAAAGGTAATCAATCCAGAAGTTCTACCACGGTTACAGAACGATGTGATCCAATGTCTTGTCAGTTTCGAGTTGGTGTTCCCGCCATCCTTCTTCAATATTATGACGCACCTCCTGGTTCACCTAGTCGAAGAGATTTTCGTTCTCGGTCCTGTATTTCTACACAATATGTTCCCCTTCGAGAGGTTCATGGGAGTATTAAAGAAATATGTTCGTAACCGTGCTAGGCCAGAAGGAAGCATCGCCAAGGGCTATGGAAATGAGGAGGTAATTGAGTTTTGTGTTGACTTTGTTCCTGACCTTAAGCCGATTGGTCTTCCTCGATCGCGGCACGAGGGGAGACTAAGTGGAAAAGGCACGATCGTAAGGAAATCAACGATATGTATGGACGGCCATTCTCTGACTGAAGCACACCACACTGTACTGACCAATTCCAGCTTGGTGGCTCCGTACTTTGAGAAACACAAGAATATTTTACGCTCGGACAACCCGGGGAAGCCTGAATCCTGGATTAGGAAGGCCCACATGGAGACTTTCGGCAGTTGGTTGAGAAAACATTTAATGAATGACAATGATGTTGTAGATCAGCTGTACATGTTGGCCAAGACACCATCTTCGACTATAACGACTTTCCAAGGGTACGAGATAAATGGGAATACATTTTACACGATCGCCCAAGATAAAAAGAGCACCAACCAAAACAGTGGTGTCCGCTTTGATGCAGCAACCGAGAATGTGCAAAAGGTCACATATTATGGTTACATAGAGGAGATATGGGAACTTGACTATGGACCCTCCTTTAAGGTCCCTTTGTTCCGGTGCAAATGGTTCAAGCTAACAGGAGGTGGGGTAAAGGTGGACCAGCAATACGGAATGACAATGGTGGATTTCAACAATCTTGGTTACCTTGACGAACCATTCGTCCTAGCGAAAGATGTCGCTCAGGTTTTCTATGTGAAGGACATGAGTAGCAAACCGAGGAAACGGAAAGATAAGAAAACGATCAGT
>NW_025288748.1:0-1092 GCF_018294505.1 Triticum aestivum
AGAGTTCACGATGTCTTCCACGTTTCTCAACTCAGGCGTTGCTTCTCGGATCCTATCCGTGGAGTGGACCACGAAACGCTTGATCTCCAAGATGATCTTACATATCGAGAGTACCCCATTCGTATCCTCGATCAAGCCGAACGTACCACGCGACGTCATAATATCAAGTTTCTCAAGGTTCAATGGTCGCACCATTCTGAGGATGAAGCAACTTGGGAAAGGGAGGATCGTCTTCGACTCGAGTATCCCGCCTTCTTCCCGGAGGAACCCAAATCTCGGGACGAGATTCTTTTGAGTGGGGGTGAGTTGTCACATCCTAGTTAGCCATGCATTAGAGTGTTGCATCATGTTTACTCTTTCATCAGAAACTTGAAATGGGGATCTGTGAAACCCTCAGAATCATTTTGAAAATGACCCAAATAAAAATTTCTCCAAAAGGATCCAAGAAAATGCTCATGTTGCTCTCTGAAAATATTGGACAAAGATAAAATCAAACCAATATTTTTAGTGGCTCATGGACATTTATTTTGGGCATTTGGAATTAATGCATAAGTATTTGCATTGGAAATATATTAATTATATATATTAATATATGCCCAAATATTATGCCAATTATAAAAGAGCTCTGGAATAATATATATAGCTCCTGCAAAAATTGGCATAAGTTGAATAAATGATTTAATATATTTTTTAAATAAAAACAAATGTCAGAAATTAGAAAACAGAAAAATCTATAACAGGAGGAGCTTACCTGGGCTCCTCCACTGTGCGGCCCAGCCAGCTGGCCGGCCCAGCCAGCAGCCGGCCCAGCCCACCACTGCAGCCCTCCGTCGTCTTCCTCCCCTCGCCCCGAAGCTGCTGCGTGCTCGCACGCGCACGGCCGCGCGGCCACCTCCTGCTTGCCGACGAGCTCCTGGCCGCGTGGACGACTCCCGCAGGCCGTCCCGATCCCCCCTGCTCTCTCTCACTCTCCCCCGGCTCTTCCCTCCTCTTCCTCGCTCTCTCTCTCACACGGCCGAGCGCCACCGTCGCCGCCGTTCGCCGTAGCAGCCATCTCCGGCCACCCCTCGCTTCCCCGACTAGCTCAGAAGC
>NW_025288749.1:0-1092 GCF_018294505.1 Triticum aestivum
TCAAAGAAGGAGTTCTTGCCTGAGTTGTAAGGTACGAAGTTAAGACTTAAAGCTCGACCACAGCAGAATAGAGAGAAAGGACGAAGGTCGTCCCCTATGCTTAAGACGTAGGCTCTTCAGTATGCTATGCTGTGTACCGCACCTGAAGTGTGCCTTGCCATGAGTCAGTCAAGGGGTACAAGAGTGATCCAAGAATGGCTCACAGGACAGCGGTCAAAGTTATCCTTAGTAACTAGTGGACTAAGGAATTTTCTCGATTATGGAGGTGGTAAAAGAGTTCGTCGTAAAGGTTACGACGATGCAAGCTTGACACCTATCCGGATAGCTTTGAGTAGAGAGACCGGATACATATAATGGAGCAATAATTTAGAATAGCTCCAAGTAGAACAGTTGTTTGGAATAGCTCCAAATAGAGCGTGGTAGCTGCATCTAGGAGATGACATAGAGATTTGTAAAGCACACACGGATCTGAAAGGTTCAGACCCGTCGACTAAAACCTCTCTCACAAGCAACATGATCAAACATAAAACTCATTGAGTGTTAATCACATAGTGATGTGAACTAGACTACTGACTCTAGTAAACTCTTGGGTATTAGTCACATGGCGATGTGATCTGTGAGTGTTAATCACATGGCGATGTGAACTAGATTATTGACTCTAGTGCAAGTGGGAGACTGTTGGAAATATGCCCTAGAGGCAATAATAAAAGTATTATTATTATATTTCCTTGTTCATGATAATTGTCTTTTATTCATGCTATAACTATATTATCCGGAAATCGTAATACACGTGTGAATACATAGACCACAATATGTCCCTAGTGAGCCTCTAGTTGACTAGCTCGTTGTGATCAACAGATAGTCATGGTTTCCTGGCTATGGACATTGGATGTCGTTGATAACGGGATCACATCATTAGGAGAATGATGTGATGGACAAGACCCAATCCTAAGACTAGCACAAAAGATCGTGTAGTTCATTTGCTAGAGCTTTGCCAATGTCAAGTATCTCTTCCTTCGACCATGAGAGCGTGTAACTCCTGGATACCGTAGGAGTGCTTTGGGTGTATCAAACGTCACAACGTAACTGGGT
>NW_025288750.1:0-1092 GCF_018294505.1 Triticum aestivum
CACAAACCACACAAACTTGCTCCTTCTTGGGAAGGCCCTTTCATCGTCACCAAGGTTCTCCACAACGGGGCATACCGTCTTTACAACGTCGAGCATAATATCGACGAGCCCCGAGCTTGGAACGCGGAGCTACTCCGCCCGTTTTACACTTAAGTTTTATCACTCGGATGAGTTGCAATAAAGAACTTCTGTAATTCATGGGTTTAGAAATAATTGTGTCAGCACTTTTTATTTTTGTCCACATAAAAACTCCCCCTCAGTGGGTGGCTTAGCCGCGAATCCGTTTCGCCTAAGTTTATAAAAATCCTACCGAGTGGTAAGCCAGCCTTCCACTCGGGGGCTTAGCCGCGAATCCGTTTCGCCTAAGTTTATCAAAATCCTACCGAGTGGTAAGCCAGCCTTCCACTCGGAGGCTTAGCTGCAGCCTCGTGCTCGCCTAAGTTTATCAAAATCCTACCGAGTGGTAAGCCAGCCTTCCACTCGGAGGCTTAGCTGCAGCCTCGTGCTCGCCTAAGTTATAAAAATCCTACCGAGTGAAGAGCAATCCTCTCACTCGGGGGCTTAGCTGCAGTCCAAGCACTCGCCTAAGTTTATCAAAATCCTACCGAGTGGTAAGCCAGCCTTCCACTCGGAGGCTTAGCTGCAGCCTCGTGCTCGCCTAAGTTATAAAAATCCTACCGAGTGGTAAGCAAGCCTTCCACTCGGGGGCTTAGCTGCAGTCCAAGCACTCGCCTAAGTTTATCAAAATCCTACCGAGTGGTAAGCCAGCCTTCCACTCGGAGGCTTAGCTGCAGCCTCGTGCTCGCCTAAGTTATAAAAATCCTACCGAGTGGTAAGCCAGCCTTCCACTCGGGGGCTTAGCCGCGAATCCGTTTCGCCTAAGTTTATCAAAATCCTACCGAGTGGTAAGCCAGCCTTCCACTCGGAGGCTTAGCTGCAGCCTCGTGCTCGCCTAAGTTATCAAAATCCTACCGAGTGGTAAGCCAGCCTTCCACTCGGAGGCTTAGCTGCAGCCTCGTGCTCACCTAAGTTATAAAAATCCTACCGAGTGAAGAGCAATCCTCTCACTCGGGGGCTTAGCTGCAGTCCAAG
>NW_025288751.1:0-1092 GCF_018294505.1 Triticum aestivum
TGAGTACAGACAACTAGTAAAATAAAAGAGGCTTGGAAAGCCTAGCTATACTACGTGGTCCATCACAAGCTCAGGGTCACCACCTGGGTCTTTAGCCTACTCGTTGATGTCAACGTCTACATAGAACCCATCAGAAGGGGTTGCAGCGTCTTCTGTAAAAATGTAGATTATAGCAACATGAGTACAAAGGTACTCAGCAAGACTTACATCAGATCCTACATACATGCATATTATCAAGAAGGGTTGGTGGAGTTATTGCAGCAAGCCAGCTCTGACTCTTGGCTAGACTATCCTACGATACTCCAACTTGAAATGGTTTTGCGCACACGAGTCCACTACTCACCACTTCAATACACTACCGAGGATCCACCTCCGTCTTCCTACGGAAGACCCATCCTCGGCACTCACACTTATCTTGAGGCTTTTAGTAGTTTCCATTTACTTGTCTATGAACTGTATAGGCAACCAAGTAGTCCTTTACCGCGGACGTGGCTATTCGAATAGATCATGTTAACCCTGCAGGGGTGTACTTCTTCATACATGCTCTCACCACTTACCATCGTTTACACGACATGTACTCGGCAACCTTCAAGCGGAAGCCCAACGTGGGTGTCGGCCACGACCTACCTAATCACCTAAGCCTCCAGTCCAGGTTTATCGCCTATTCAGGTTCCATCCGCAGGGAGTCCGGCCGAGGTTTCCCATACGGCCCCGAACGATGTGAGCAGGGTTCCCGAGATACCTAACGGGTATTCGGTACACCCGGCCACGTACCTACCGCATCACAGCCCACCCCTACGGTCAGCGCTGTCCACGGCCTCTAGTAGGCTACAAACACCAGAAACTACTTGCAACTCCTGGACGGAGAACTAGGGTGAATAAGAAGCCGAGAGGGTCCATTGGTTTCGGGCCCAATGCATGGTAGTAGCTGATTCTTAAATCACACATACAGATCTCAGTGCTTAAGGTCGGCTTCAATGAAACAACCCACCATGTACTCCTACATGGCCTCTCATCGATACCTTTACCAAATCGTGTTCACCACACCACTCTCATTACCGACATAATCATTTCACTCTAGCCCATCACCCA
>NW_025288752.1:0-1092 GCF_018294505.1 Triticum aestivum
TGTCGGTCATCAACAATCACAGTTTGGGCCGATTCTGGCCCGTTTCTTGGACTACTACTCTATTTTGGGGTCTCAGAGTCATTTCCATGATTGACGAACCCCAGGGTGCGTTTACGTGTCGGTCATCAACACTCACATATTTGGCCGAATCGTGTCCGTTTCGTGCACTATTACTCAATGTTTTGGAGACCCAGAGGGATTTCCAGGATTGATGAACCCCGGGGTGCATTTATGTGTCTGTCATCAACACTCACAGTTTTGGCCAATTCTGACATGTTTCGTGGACTATTACTAACGGATTTGGGGTCCCGAAGGGATTTCCATAGTTGTTGAATTCCAAGGTGTGCTTACGTGTTGGTCATCAACACTCGCAGTTTTGGCCGATTCTGGCCCGTTTCATGGACTATTACTCACCATTTTGGGGTCCCAAAGCGATTTCCATGGTTGTCAAATTCCAAGGTGCGCTTACATGTCGGTCATCAACAATCACAGTTTGGGCCGATTTTGGCCCGTTTCTTGGACTACTACTCTATTTTGGGGTCTTGGAGTCATTTCGATGATTGACGAACCCTTGGTGCGTTTACGTGTCGGTGATCAACACTCACATATTCGGCCGATTCTAGTCCGTTTTGTGCACTATCACTCAGTGTTTTGGGGACCTAGAGCAATTTCCACGATCGATGAACCCCGGGGTTCGTTTATGTGTCCGTCGTCAACATTGAGAGTTTTGGCCAATTCTGACATGTTTCGTGGACTATTACTCACGGTTTTGGGGTCCCGAAGCGATTTCCATAGTTGTTGAACTCCAAGGTGTGCTTACGTGTTGGTCATCAACACTCACAGTTTTGGTTGATTCTGGCCTGTTTCATGGACTATTACTCACCGTTTTGGGGTCCCGAAGCGATTTCCATGGTTGTCGAACTCCAAGGTGCGCTTACGTGTCGGTCATCAACAATCACAGTTTGGGCCGATTCTGGCCCGTTTCTTGGACTACTACTCTATTTTGGGGTCTCAGAGTCATTTCCATGATTGACGAACCCCAGGGTGCGTTTACGTGTCGGTCATCAACACTCACATATTTGGCCGAATCGT
>NW_025288753.1:0-1092 GCF_018294505.1 Triticum aestivum
TTTTTCAATCCTTTCTGACTTCATTTGTTATTTTCATGCATTTACGAATTATTTTGAGCTATAAGACCCTAAAATTGAGAAGCATTTCAAATGAACTCTGAAAAGGTTGAAAGTTGGCATGATATCATCATTTCATCCACATAGCATGTGCAAGAAAGTTGAGAGGGTTACGGCAAAAACTGGATGCACTTCGTGTACCAAACGGACAATCTCTTTCAAAGTATCAGGATTTCATCCAGAAACTCGTCTGTTACAAAGGGATTTCATTTTTTAAACCTTATTTGAACTCCTGACTTTTTGTGTGTTCAAAATGCACCATTCAAAGCCACATCATCATTTTTCAATCCTTTCTGACTTCATTTGTTATTTTTCATGTATTTACTAATTATTTTGAGCTATAAGACCCTAAAATTGAAAAGCATTTCAAATGAACTCTGAAAAGGTTGAAAGTTGGCATGATATCATCATTTCATCCACATAGCATGTGCAAGAAAGTTGAGAGGGTTACGGCAAAAACTGGATGCACTTCGTGTACAAAATGGACAATCTCTTTCAAAGTATCAGGATTTCAACCGGAAACTCGTCTGTTACAAAGGGATTTCATTTTTTAAACCTTATTTGAACTCCTGACTTTTTGTGTGTTCAAAATGCACCATTCAAAGCCACATCATCATTTTTCAATCCTTTCTAACTTCATTTGTTATTTTTCATGCATTTACTAATTATTTTGGGCTATAAGACCCTAAAATTGAAAAGCATTTCAAATGAACACTGAAAAGGTTGAAAGTTGGCATGATATCATCATTTCATCCACATAGCATGTGCAAGAAAGTTGAGAGGGTTACGGCAAAAACTGGATGCACTTCGTGTACAAAACGGACAATCTCTTTCAAAGTATCAGGATTTCATCCGGAAACTCGTCTGTTACAAAAGGATTTCATTTTTTAAACCTTATTTGAACTCCTGACTTTTTGTGTGTTCAAAACGCACCATTCAAAGCCACATCATCATTTTTCAATCCTTTCTGACTTCATTTGTTATTTTCATGCATTTACGAATTATTTTGAGCTATAAGACCCTAAAATTGAGAAG
>NW_025288754.1:0-1092 GCF_018294505.1 Triticum aestivum
TGGTTTGTATGACTGTATGACTTGTATGTCGGGTCGTGAGACCCGTACCTTTGTGTATGTTATGTATGGCTCCCTGAGCCTTAAATAAAGTACTTGTGTCATAGAGTCATGTTGTGATGCTTCGTTGTATTTGCACATATCGAGCATATTGTGTGTATGATTGAAATGCTTGGTATGTGTGGGATCTGACTATCTAGTTGTTTATCTTTAGTAGCCTCTCTTACCGGGAAATGTCTCCTAGTGTTACCGCTGAGCCATGGTAGCTTGCTACTGCTCTGGAACACTTAGGCTGGCCGGCATGTGTCCTTCTTCGTTCCTGTGTCTGTCCCTTCGGGGAAATGTCACGCTTTGAGTACCGGAGTCCTGTTAGCCCGCTACAGCCCGGTTTACTGGAGTCCTGTTAGCCCAGTGCTACAGCCCGGACCCACTTGCTGATGACCGACACGTTCGAAGCTGGGTCATGGATGCCTGTCCCTGTAAATCTGTGCCACTTTGGGTTTACGACTAGTCATGTCAGCCCGGGCTCCTTATCATATGGATGCTAGCGACACTATCATATACGTGAGCCAAAAGGCGCAAACGGTCCCGAGAAAAGGTAAGACGACACCCGTGGGGATACCGTGCGTGAGGCCGCAAAGTGATATGAGGTGTTACCGGCTAGATCGATGTGACATCGAGTCGGGGTCCTGACAGCGTTGGCATCAGAGCCGGACTGCCTGTAGGTTCTCCAAGCCAAACTGGTCGATGTTGAGTCTAGAAATTCTTTAGTTATATGTAGGGGAATTGTTTGTGGGTTGGAACGTAAGGCTCTTTTTGCTCCTTTGTCTTATGACATTCTGATCTGAGTCAGTCCATTCTTCCACCGGGGGTTAAGGAATTAGGATCTATTCTCTCTATCAGGATCACGTGTTACTAATCAGTAGTACCTTATAGGTATGAAGGATACAAGCCTAGTTCAGTTCTTTTACCATATTATGTTGCTAGGATGGTCTCAGAACTTTGATATGATGATGTTAAGTGTGTATGAAATCCTTTGTCAAATGTCTCAAAATCCTTCTTGAGCATTTACAGCTGTTATGCTGCCGAAATTTT
>NW_025288755.1:0-1092 GCF_018294505.1 Triticum aestivum
ATATATATATATATATATATATATATATATATATATATTAGTGGCAAACATAGAACTAGCTAGCTAATCACAATAAGGAATCATGTTAGTGGCCTCGACGCTGCTTCTCTAGGGTTTGGGGTCGCCTCGACAGAACGCTTCAAGGGTTTGGGGTGGCCTCGACGACAACGCTCTTTTAACTTGATAAATTTGGGTGGCCTCGAGAGAGTTAATTTGTCGGGTAGGGGCGCGGCGGGAGGGGGTAGGAGACCAACATCGTTTTCTCTCTAGGGTTTGGGTGTCCTCGAGAGTTATCGGGGAGGGGGTATCGGTACCACCCCCTAGCTCGTGTTGAAGTTTCTTCTCTCTCCTCTATTCCTTTCTTTCTTCTTCTCCTCTTCTTTTTCTTCTTCTTCCTCGAGAAAGGAAAATAATTAAGGAAAAGGAAGAAAAGAGAAAGAAGGAAGAAGAAAAAAAAGAAGAAAAAAAAGAGGAGAAGAACTCCTCTATTCCTTTCTTCTTCTCCTCTATTCCTTTCTTCTTCTCCTCTTCTTTTTCTTCTTTTTCCTCTTCTTGTTTATTTCTCCTCTTCTTCCTCTCCTCCTTTTCTCCTTTCTTCCTCTTCTTATTTTCCTTTTTCCTCTCATTCTTTTAGTATTGCTTGTTTTAAAAAAATGTTCAAATAGAAAATTTCGAAAAAAACAAAGGTTTTGCCTAATGCATTGTTCATATGAATATACAAACATTTGCATATTCTACAATAATTAATATCACCAAAAAAAATCTATGAACAGAAAAAAAACCTAACTTTTCTAAAAATCTATCTTTTGCATATATGAAAACATTAGTACACATATGAACAAAAAATACATATATGAACAAAAACATGCTCTGAACAATTTTTGAACATCTACATACACATAGCCACATACATACACATATACATTATATATATATATATATGAACAAAAAAACTAAACTAATAAAAATGAAAAAAAAACAGAGCCGCATATATATATATACATTGAACAAACAGATTAAATTAATAAAAAAAACAGAGCCGGTGCGGCGCGGCGGCTCACAGCGGTGGCGGCGCGCGGGGGCGGGCGACGG
>NW_025288756.1:0-1092 GCF_018294505.1 Triticum aestivum
TTGGGCCGATTCTGGTCCGTTTCATGCACTATTACTCGCCGCTTTGGGGTCCCAGAGCGATTTCCATGGTTGTTGAACTCCAAGGTGCACTTACGTGTCTGTCATCAACATTCATAGTTTTTGCCAATTCGGGCCCGTTTCTTGGACTATTACTCTGTTTTGGCGTCCCGGTGTGATTTCCATGATTGACGAACACCGGGGTGCGCTTATGTGTCGGTTAGCAACACTCGCATTTTGGGCCGCTTCTGGCCCGTTTCGTCGACTATTACTCACCGTTTTGGGGCCCCAAAGCGATTTCCATGGTTGTTGAACCCCATGGTGCGCTTACGTGTCGATCATCAACAATCGCAATTTGGGCCGATTTTGGCCCGTTTCTTGCACTATTAATTAGTTTTGGGCGTCCCGCAGTGATTTCCACGATTGACGAACTCCGTGGTGCGTTTACATGTCAGTCATCAACACACAATTTTGGTCGACTCTTGTCCATTTCATGCACGATTATTCACCATTTTGGCGTCCCAGAGCGATTTCCATGATTGACAATTCCCGGGGTGCGTTTGCGTGTCTGTCCTCAACACTCACAGTTTGGGCCAATTCTGACGCGATTCGAGGACTATTACTCAACATTTAGGGGTCCCGAAGCGATTTCCATAGTTTTTGAACCCCAAAATGCGTTTACGTGCCGGTCATGAACACTCACAGTTGTGGCCGATTCTGGCCCGTTTCGTGGACTATTACTCACTGTTTGGGGTCCCGGTTTGACTTGCGCAATTAACAAACCCCGGGGTGCGTGTACGTGTCGATCATCAACACTCGCAGTTTCGGCCGATTCGGGCTCGTTTTGTGGCACTCGCAGTTTTGGCCGATTCTGGCCCGTTTCATGGACTATTACTCACTGTTTTGGGGTCCCGGAGTGCTTTCCTTGATTAAGAAACCCCGGGGTGCGTTTACGTATCGGTCATCAACACTGATGGTTTTTGTCGATTCTGACTCGTTTCGTGGCCTATTACTCACCGTTTTGGGGTCCCGAAGAGATTTCCATAGTTGTTGAACCCCAAGGTGCGCTTACATGTATGTCATCAACAATCGCAG
>NW_025288757.1:0-1092 GCF_018294505.1 Triticum aestivum
AAAAACACGTTTTCAGCAAATGTTGGCATCTAATTGGCACGAAAATGTGAAGGCACGCACGACCATATTACCATATAAACAGTTCCAAATGCGCCTGTACCGAGTATACGCTCTGTGAGAACTGATCGGTGATAGTCTTTAGAAAATCTAGCGGCAAATCCTTGGGTAATGTGCTCAGAACGCTCGGCTGCCCTCCTCTAGCCCCCGTTGCCATTTCTGATGATTGAACAAGCTTCGAGCTGAGCTGCTACAAGGCACAAGCTATGGATGGTCACAAATCCATGTTTACCAGAGCAAGACATATCTGTTTCAGAGAAAAGCATAACATCCCAACTTCATCAAATTTATAAAGCCACCAACCGGAGGAGAGATCACTATCTCCCCTCAGCCACTGCCGGAGGGGCGCCGTCTGCCGCCCAGCAGCCCACAGAGCGGCCAGACATGGAGCCACAAAACAGAGAGCGGGGAACGAACATGACTTGGCCTCCACCACCGGCCGCCGGATTCCAAGGGGGAACCAAACCAACAGAGCCGGCACCCGACCTCACGACTAAACATGCATGAGATGGAATCTCTAGGATACTAAGCTATAAACATACTCCCTCCGTTCCAAAATAGATGACTCGACTTTGTACTAAAGTTAGTACAAAGTCGAGTCATCTATTTGTTGGAAATATGCCCTAGAGGCAATAATAAAAGCATTATTATTATATTTCCTTGTTCATGATAATTGTCTTTATTCATGCTATAATTGTGTTATCCGGAAATCGTAATACATGTGTGAATAACAGACACCGACATGTCCCTAGTGAGCCTCTAGTTGACTAGCTCGTTGATCAACAGATAGTCATGGTTTCCTGACTATGGACACTGGATGTCATTGATAACGAGATCACATCATTGGGAGAATGATGTGATGGACAAGACCCAATCCTAAACATAGCACAAGATCGTATAGTTCGTTTGCTAGAGTTTTCCAATGTCAAGTATCTTTTCCTTAGACCATGAGATCGTGTAACTCCCGGATACCGTAGGAGTGCTTTGGGTATGCCAAACGTCACAACGTAACTGGGTGACTATAAAGGTAGACTA
>NW_025288758.1:0-1092 GCF_018294505.1 Triticum aestivum
GCACCTTAGGGTTCAACAACTATGGAAATCGCTTCGGGACCCCTAAATGGTGAGTAATAGCCCACGAATCGCGTCAGAATTGGCCAAAACTATGAGTGTTGACGACAGACACGCAAATGCACTCCGGGAATTGTCAATCGTGGAAATCGCTCTGGGACGCCAAAACGGTGAGTAATAATGCACAAAACGGATGAGAATTGGCCAAAATTGTGAGTGTTTATGACCGACACGTAAACGCACCCCGGAGTTCGTCAATCGTGGAAATCACTCCGGGACCCTAAAACTAAGTAATAATGCAAGAAATGGGCCAAAATCGGCCCAAAGTGCGCTTGTTGATGATCGACACGTAAGCACACCATGGGGTTAAACAACCGTGGAAATCACTTTGGGGCCCCAAAACAGTGAGTAATAGTCCACGAAACGGGCCAGAATCGGCCAAAACTGTGAGTGTTGATGACCGACACGTAAACGCACCTTAGGATTCAACCATTATGGAATCGCTTCGGGCCCCCTAAATGATGAGTAATAGTCCACGAATCACGTTAGAATTGGCCAAAACTGTGAGTCTTGACGACAGAGACGCAAACGCACCCCGGGGTTTGTTAATCATGGAAATCGCTCTGGAACGCCAAAACGGTGAGTAATAGTGCACAAAACGGACCAGAAAAATTGCCAAAATTCTGAGTGTCATTAACCGACACGTAAACGCACCACAGGGTTCGTAAATCGTGGAAATCACTCCGGGACCCCCAAAACTAAGTAGTACTCTAAGAAACGGGTCAGAATCGGCCAAAACTGCGAGTGTTGATGACCGACACATAAACGCACCACGGTGTTCGTCAATCATGGAAATCACGCCGGGACCCAAAACCAAAGTAATTGTCCAAGAAACGGGCCAGAATCGACCAAAACGACGAGAGTTGATGACCGATACATAAATGCACCCTGCGATTCGTTAACCGTGGAAATCACTCCAGGGCCCCAAAATAGTGAGTAATAGTCCATGAAACAGGCCAGAATCAGCCAAAACAGTGAGTGTTGATGACTGACACGTAAACGCGCCTTGGGGTTCAACAACTTTGGAAATCACTT
>NW_025288759.1:0-1092 GCF_018294505.1 Triticum aestivum
TGAAATCTGTTTTGCATTTGCGTTTTAGCCATGCTTGTTTGAACCTCTTAATGGATGAATTTGCCTATGGCTCAGTGCTAGTGTTTTGTCAACCATCTTGTGTACATCACTGCCATGTATTTTGTTTTCATGTTTGGTGGCTGTAGCATGTTCATTTCGTTGCATTTAGATGCCTACTTGCTGTAAATCGCAGACCGGTGTCATATCTTAAAACGCTTGCCATTTCTAAACCGTAGCTCCGATTCCTATGATCTTTATATCGTTTTCAAGCGATTTCATCCCCTCTATCCAGTGGCACACTTGGTTTCCCAAGTTGATGCCAGGTTCATGCATTTCCTGTCATATCTTGCATATTGCATCCCGCATCGCATCCCGCATAGCATATCGTCATTTCATCATATTGCTTGGTCTTGCCCGTGGTTGATTGTATCCTTGTTGCTTGTTTGTCTTGTTGGGTAGAGCCGGGAGACGAGTTCTCTACCGAGGAGACCGTTGAGTTTGCTTGTGAGGATCCAGTCAACTCTGACAACTGTGCAGGCAAGATGATCATACCCTCGAAATCACTACTATCTTTGCTATGCTAGTTTGCTCGCTCTTTTGCTTTGCCACTGCTACGATGCCTACCTTTTGCTTGTCAGCCTTCCAATTTCCATGTTGAACCCCTAACCCACCATTGTCCTAGCAAACCGTTGATTGGCTATGTTACCGCTTTGCTCAACCCTTCTTATAGCGTTGTTAGCTGCAGGTGAAGATTGGAGCCGTTCCTCGTGGGAACATTTATTTACTTGTTGGGATACCATTATATTGCTATGTTATCTTAATGCATCTATATACTTGGTAAAGGGTGGAAGGCTCGGCCCCTCGCCTAGTGTTTTGTTCCACTCTTGCCGCCCTAGTTTTCGTCATATCGGTGTTATGTTCCCGGATTGTTGCGTCCCTTACGCGGTTGGGTTATAATGGGAACCCCTTGATAGTTCGCCTTGATTAAAGCTTTTCCAGCAATGCCCAACCTTGGTTTTACCATTTGCCACCTAGCCTCTTTTTCCCTTGGGTTTCCGGAGCCCGAGGGTCATCTTATTTTACCCCCCCCCC
>NW_025288760.1:0-1092 GCF_018294505.1 Triticum aestivum
AGCAAGTGGGTCCGGGCTGTAGCACTGGGCTAGCAGGACTCCGGTAAACCGGGCTGTAGCGGGCTAACAGGACTCCGGTACTCACAGCGTGACATTTCCCCGAAGGGACAGACACAGGAACAAAGAAGGACACATGCCGGCCAGCCTAAGTGTTCCAGAGCAGTAGCAAGCTACCATGGCTCAGCGGTAACACTAGGAGACATTTCCCGGTAAGAGAGGCTACTAAAGATAAACGACTAGATGGTCAGATCCCACACATACCAAGCATTTCAATCATACACACAATATGCTCGATATGTGCAAATACAACGAAGCATCACAACATGACTCTACGACACAAGTACTTTATTTAGGGCTCAGTGAGCCATACATAACATACACACAAAGGTACGGGTCTCACGACCCAACATACAAGTCATACAATCATACAAGCCAACAGCGGAAGTAACTTGTCTGAGTACAGACAACTAGTAAAATAAAAGAGGCTTGGAAAGCCTAGCTATACTACAAGGTCCTTCACAAGCTCAGGGTCACCACCTGGGTCTTTAGCCTACTCGTTGATGTCAACGTCTACATAGAACCCATCAGAAGGGGTTGCAGCGTCTTCTGTAAAAAATGTAGATTATAGCAACATGAGTACAAAGGTACTCAGCAAGACTTACATCAGATCCTACATACATGCATAGTATCAAGAAGGGTTGGTGGAGTTATTGCAGCAAGCCAGCTTTGACTCTTGGCTAGACTATCCTACGATACTCCAGTTTGAAATAGTTTTGCGCACACGAGTCCACTATTCACCACTTCAATACACTACCGAGGACCCACCTCCGTCTTCCTACGGAAGAGCCATCCTCGGCACTCACACTTATCTTGAGGCTTTTAGTAGTTTCCATTTACTTGTCTATGAACTGTATAGGCAACCAAGTAGTCCTTTACCGCGGACGCGGCTATTCGAATAGATCATGTTAACCCTGCAGGGGTGTACTTCTTCATACATGTTTCCACCACTTAGCGTCTGCACACGACATGTGCTCGGCAGACTTCAAGCGAAAGCCGACGTGGGTGTAGACCACGACCTACCTAAACACTTAA
>NW_025288761.1:0-1092 GCF_018294505.1 Triticum aestivum
ATTTTCAGAGTTCATTTTGTAGTGATTTTCAATTTCACGGTCATTTAGCTCTCTAAACAAATCGGTAAATGACTGAAAAATTGCAAATGATGTCAGAAAGTGTTGAAAATTGATGACGTCGCATTGAATGGTGCGTACGGAACGCAATAAAAGTCTGGAGTTGTAATATGTTTAAGAAAATGAAGTGCCAGTCTAACAGATGAGTTCTCGTCCGAAACCCTGATACTCCGAAAGAGATTGTCCAGTTTGTACACGAAGTGCGTCCAGTTTTTGCCGTAACCCTCTCTACTCTTTTGCACATGCTATGTGGGTGAAATTATGATACCATGCCAAGTTTCGACATTTTCAGAGTTCATTTTGTAGTGATTTTCAATTTCACGGTCATTTAGCTCTCAAAACAAATCAGTAAATGATTGAAAAATAGCAAATGATATCAGAAAGTTTTGAAAATTGATGACGTCGCTTTCAATGGTGTGTACGAAACGCAAAAAAAGTCTGGAGTTGTAATAAGTTTAAAAAAATGAAGTGCCCATGTAACAGATGAGTTCTCGTCAGAAACCCTGATCCTTCCAAAGTGATTTTCTAGTTTGTACACGAAGTGCGTCCAGTTTTTGCCGTAACCCTCTCTCTCTTTTGCACATGCTATGTGGGTGAAATGATAATACCATGCCAAGTTTCGACATTTTCAGAGTTCATTTTGTAGTGATTTTCAATTTCACTGTCATTTAGCTCTCTAAACAAATCGGTAAATGACTAAAAAATAGCAAATGATGTCAGAATGTTTTGCAAATTGATGACGTCGCTTTGAATGGTGCGTACGGAACGCAAAAAAGTCTGGAGTTGTAATAAGTTAAAAAAATGAAGTGCCCATGTAACAGATAAGTTCTCGTCCGAAACCCTGATACTCCGAAAGAGATTGTCCAGTTTGTACACGAAGTGCGTCCAGTTTTTGCCGTAACCCTCTCTACTGTTTTGCACATGCTATGTGGGTGAAATGATGATACCATGCCAAGTTTCCACATTTTCAGAGTTCATTTTGTAGTGATTTTCAATTTCACGGTCATTTAGCTCTCTAAACAAATCGGTAAATGA
>NW_025288762.1:0-1092 GCF_018294505.1 Triticum aestivum
GCAAGCAATTGAGAATAAATGGATTTTTAAGAAGAAGACTGACGCTGATGGTAATGTTACTGTCTACAAAGCTCGACTTGTCGCAAAAGGTTTTCGGCAAGTTCAAGGAATTGACTACGATGAGACCTTCTCACCCGTAGCGATGCTTAAGTCCGTCCGAATCATGTTAGCAATTGCCGCATTTTATGATTATGAAATTTGGCAAATGGATGTCAAAACTGCATTCCTGAATGGATTCCTGGAAGAAGAGTTGTATATGATGCAACCAGAAGGTTTTGTCGATCCAAAGGGAGCTAACAAAGTGTGCAAGCTCCAGCGATCCATTTATGGACTGGTGCAAGCCTCTCGGAGTTGGAATAAATGTTTTGATAGTGTGATCAAAGCATTTGGTTTTATACAGACTTTTGGAGAAGCCTGTATTTACAAGAAAGTGAGTGGGAGCTCTCTAGCATTTCTGATATTATATGTGGATGACATATTACTGATTGGAAATGATATAGAATTTCTGGATAGCATAAAGGGATACTTGAATAAAAGTTTTTCAATGAAAGACCTCGGTGAAGCTGCTTACATATTAGGCATTAAGATCTATAGAGACAGATCAAGACGCTTAATTGGACTTTCACAAAGCACAAACCTTGACAAAATTTTGAAGAAATTCAAAATGGATCAAGCAAAGAAAGGGTTCTTGCCTGTGTTACAAGGTGTGAAATTGAGTAAGACTCAATGCCCGACCACTGCAGAAGATAGAGAGAATATGAAAGATGTTCCCTATGCATCAGCCATAGGCTCTATCATGTATGCAATGCTGTGTACCAGATCTGATGTGTGCCTTGCTATAAGTTTAGCAGGGAGGTACCAAAGTAATCCAGGAATGGATCACTGGACAGCGGTCAAGAACATCCTGAAATACCTGAAAAGGACTAAGGATATGTTTCTCGTATATGGAAGTGACAAAGAGCTCATCGTAAAAGGTTACGTTGATGCAAGCTTTGACACTGATCCGGACGATTCAAAATCGCAAACCGGATACGTGTTTACATTAAACGGTGGAGCTGTCAGTTGGTGCAGTTCTAAACAAAGCGTCGTAGC
>NW_025288763.1:0-1092 GCF_018294505.1 Triticum aestivum
GGAAAACCAAGTGTGCCACTGGATAGAGGGGATGAAATCGCTTGAAAACGATATAAAGATCATAGGAATCGGAGCTACGGTTTAGAAATGGCAAGCGTTTTAAGATATGACACCGGTCTGCGATTTACAGCAAGTAGGCATCTAAATGCAACGAAATGAACATGCTACAGCCACCAAACATGAAAACAAAATACATGGAAGTGATGTACACAAGATGGTTGACAAAACACTAGCACTGAGCCATAGGCAAATTCATCCATTAAGAGGTTCAAACAAGCATGGCTAAAACGCAAATGCAAAACAGATTTCAGACTTAGTGAAATCAACACTAGTCTGAAATTTCAGATCACGAAGCTCTCTTCGGAGCAGCAAAACAACATGAAAGAAAACCTGAACATGACAAGTAAGAACATGGCATGGAGCTACTCATCAAGCTTAATAAAACACCCAAAGTGACCTGGGGCCAAAAGGGTTCACGAAATACTCTACCGAGCTCACGAACATCGCTCGAACACAATCAGTTTTCAGACTTAGTGAAAACTGAGACATGCTGTGAAAACTGAGACATGCTGAAATTTAACTCACGAAGGCATGTAAACGAGCTCGATGCACTCTCTATGGTGCAAGTCATGGCAAGGAAAGCATATAACCAGCAAGAAGGCACAAAGTGCTAGCTACACATGGCAAGAACGAAGGCATAGCATGCATGGAACTCTAACGGTAGCATCGGCGAAATCGCAAACAAGTTGACGATCTGCCCAGATTAACAACGAAGCAAAAGTTGAGCTCGATTGAGTCAACCTAGAGCACTCCACAAATGCCAACAAAGACATGGATGGATAGAGCATGACATAAATATCAAAACTCCCTTACTGATCATCCTCAAAAGAGGCACGGATCGCTAGGAAACAAGCTGGACATATAGCATCATGAACTAAAATATCCCAGACTTAGCGAAAATCACTAAGTCCCTGAAATCTGCAATCTCAGGTACCTCTCTTCGCAAGCTTGCACAAGACAACACACACATCCTAAAAATGCATGGGTGGCACCTCTGGAAAGAAGACAAAATGCTTCACAATACATCCCAAA
>NW_025288764.1:0-1092 GCF_018294505.1 Triticum aestivum
AACAATTTTGAATTTTGGACATTTTATAAATTTGCGAATTTTTCAAAAAAGGAAAATAAAAGAAGAAAGAAACATAAAAAATAACAAGAAAACAAGAAACAGAAAGGAAAAACCGAAACAGAAAAATCATGAAAGAAAACCAGCCTCGAAACTCCCCGCAAAAAAAACCAGATTCGAAAAACAACAGGAACAAGAAAAACCAGTTCGGGGAACCTTCTAGAAGGTTCTCAATAGCCACGCTAACCTCTAAATGGGCGCCGGCCCACTGAGCTCTCCGCGTCTCTCGCCTCTGCGAACCTCCGCCAAATGCGTCAAATAGGAAATACCGAGGATATCCCCACTCGTCGTCAAGATAGAAGGGGTGCGGGCACGCGGACGCCTGGCAGAGTGGCAGGCGGCCGGCGACGCAGCTATGCAGAGGGGTCGTGTACTCGCAGGTCAGTCCACCTCTTCTAAATTCTTCCCGAAGTGGCTGCTGCTCCATGGGGATCGGAATCAACAGCGAGCAGGTCGCCGTTCTTAGTTCATTTCGGCTTGCAGGCGATCTGTTCGATGAAATGCTCCATGCGGATTAGTAATGTACTCCGTATAAAATAGTCTCAACTCTTAAAAGAGAAATTTCAGCATCAGGTTCTCTTGCAACACAAGAATGTCACATTAGAAAGTTCAGTCACCACGTGCTAAATGTGCTCAGCTATCTCAAAACTGAAAAGGAAAAAAAATCAGTTCAACCATCTCAGCGAATTGGAACTTGACAGATACACGTGTCTTAAATAGGGCCATGACTAGTTATGCTTTGAAATTTCCTCTTACCTACACAGAACCTATCCTTTTTTTTCAAGAACACGCAAGAGAGTTGCGTGCCTTATACATTAAGGAAGAGAAGATGGCATACAAGCGATAGTCGACAAGCCGACGTCTCGCTGCACAGAACCTATCCTGATTGAAACTTTCTTGGAAGTATATATCAACCAGTCCGTCATGCTTTAGTCAGTTCGGTTGCCTCGTTGGACTTTGAAATAGGGTCATGACTAGCTGCCTCATTGGACTTTGAAATCAACCGACAAGGGGTACCAGCCAGCTGGTAGTTAA
>NW_025288765.1:0-1092 GCF_018294505.1 Triticum aestivum
TCCCAAAGCGATTTCCATAGTTGTTGAACCCCAAGGTGCGCTTACGTGTCGGTCATCAACAGTCGCAGTTTTGGCCGATTCTGGCCCGTCTCTTGGTCTATTACTCAGTGTTTTGGGGTCCCGGAGTGATTTCCACGATTGACGAACCCTGGGGTGCGTTTGCGGGTCGGTCATCAACACTCATAGTTTTGGCCGATTCTGGTTCTTTTCGTGCACTATTACTCACCGTTTTGGGGTCCTAGAGCGATTTCTATGATTGACAATCCCTGGGGTGCATTTATTTGTCGGTCATCAACACTCGCAGTTTTGGCCGACTTTTGCCCGTTTCATGGACTATTACTCATTGTTTTGGTGTCTCGGAGCGATTTCAATGATTGACGCACCCCGGGGTGCGCTTACGTGTTGTTCACCAGCAATCCTAATTTCGTTCGATTCTGGGCTCTTTCATGGACTATTACTCACCATTTTGGGGTCCCAGAGCTATTTCCACGATTGACGATCCCCGCGGTGCGTTTACGTGTCCATCGTCAACAGTCACAATTTTTGCCGATTCTGGCCCGTTTCGTGCACTATTACTCACCGTTTTGGGGTCCGAAAGCGAATTCCATGGTTGTTGAACCCTAAGGTGTGCTTACGTGTCGGTCATCAGCAATCGCAGTTTGGGCTGATTCTGGCCTGATTCTTGGACTATTACTCACCGTTTTGGGGTCCCAAAGCGATTTCCATAGTTGTTGAACCCCAAGGTGCGCTTACGTGTCGGTCATCAACACTCGCAGTTTTGGCGATTCTGGCCCGTCTCTTGGACTATTACTCAGTGTTTTGGGGTCCCAGAGTGATTTCCACGATTGACGAACCCTGGGGTGCGTTTGCGGGTCAGTCATCAACACTCATAGTTTTGGCCGATTCTGGCCCGTTTCATGGACTATTACTCAGTTTTGGGGCCCCGGAGTGATTTCCACAACGGACGAACCCCGGGGTGCGTTTACGTGTCGGTATCAACACTCACAATTTTGGCCAATTCTGGTTCTTTTCGTGCACTATTACTCACCGTTTTGGGGTCCTAGAGCGATTTCCACGATTGACGATCCCTGG
>NW_025288767.1:0-1092 GCF_018294505.1 Triticum aestivum
GACTCGTTACGAGACCGTTTAATCCCGCTGTATAAAATATGTTTTAAATGATCTCGTGGTCTGGTCGCGTCCATGTGTCTGATTGGTCTGAAAAAGGTCAATGATGGAAAGGGCTAATGTTCACCTCTTCTAGAGAAGTGACAATCAACAAACATATATAATTTTATTAAAACACCTTGATAATTCCGGTACGAGTGCAATGTACTGCCGATGCAACAAAAATGATGCCATCATGAATGCAACGAGCAAATAATTATCACGATATAATAATTATAACACAAAAGAATCTGGAGAACTAGCCTCGGGCTGCTATAAATCATGCACTTTTGCTTATTGTCATCACTAACACAAGGTTGTGTTGGCAAGCAACTAGTAACATAAAGAATTGTTGGAACTAAAATATTGTCTGTTAGTGGTGATACTTATGCAACAAATTCTATAAGTATGACCAATTATCTTACAAACATGATTACGGGAAAACCACTGGTATGCATTACGTCAACAACACATCTCTTTATTTCTACATCAACGATGGCATAACATATTAGGGGGTCACTTGTAATTTCCTCTTGATAGGTTAGAGTCTTGATTTTTTTTTTGTTTATACGATAGGAATTTATGGATAAAATACTATTTTTTTTATACTTTTGAGAGGATATAATGTCATATTCTTAACACCACTTAAACTTAACCACTATACAACAATTATGGTAAAGTGCACACTAAACTGGGACAATGAAAACCACATGACATAGGAAAATACTATCTAGGAACTGTGACCGATATGGTAATATCATTAATACTGCATGATTCGGGAGCACAAGATGCCCCATGATTTTCCACTCTTACATTGAAATATGCTGGTTGTTTAGGCTCGGCCATGATCATTCTCTGATTGCTTAGCATCGCAACAACATCGGCCATGGTTGGTCTATCAGATGCATTATCTTGTACACACAACAATGCTATGTTAATGCATCTCATCATCTCTATTGGGTTACTCTTGGAAACCAATGATGCATCAGCGAGATCAATCAACCTTCCCTCTTTCCATAATTGCCATGCCTATTTGCAAATTCATCACATAATGAA
>NW_025288768.1:0-1092 GCF_018294505.1 Triticum aestivum
TTTTTTTTTTCAGTTCCAAAACACTGAGATAGAAGGTGAGAAGACAATGGCAGAAAACGGAATCTACCATGGCTAATTGTCGTTCTTTGTTAGTGCATTGTCATTTATTTTTGAAATTGGTTATTTGTTCCATCTTGACGGCTCACAGTAACGTGAATTAAGCACTACATGGCAACGAATTTTTGATGTTTGTATCACCTCGTAGTTTGAACTTCAGCCTTTACCTATTATAGATATGTTAGCCTTGCGTTTCTTCTTTGCTGTGAACAGTAGGGAGTTCGTGTACATATATTAAATAATAATATATAATATATAATTTTAAGAAATATAGGAAAAGGGGAAATAAAATACAGAGGTACACTCCGCCTATCCACGAGTCTTATGATCATCTTTCAGTTACTAGTTATAGTACCTTTCTTCCATCAAAAAAAGTTATAGTAGCTTTCAGCCAATTCAATTTTGGCATCAGCAATTGATAGAGGCGAGGGTGTCCCGATCTTTCGATGAGATGATAACTATCGATTTGGTGGAGACGACTTTGACGATCCGACTACAAACGTGCACGACGTTGCGCCTTATCAATCGCTAAACCAATCTCCTGAGGTTACTGACGATGCCGGAAGCACGATCAGCCTGACCACGAAGGTCTATTCCTGCAAGCAATCGAAGAACGAGCAAGAATATGATAATGCAATCTGAATATTGCGAATATATATGAAGTATTGATAGTGGTGGGGATCCGTAAGTGGTCTTGGTCTGGTCGTTGGACACAAACGAAGTACACGAAGTTGCAATGGCTAACTTTTAACTAAACAAATCCCAAGGGAAAAGCTACTAGATGGATCTACTTATATAGGAACAAGGGGTGGCGGCCAAGGAGGTGGGAGGACGTCCCAAGGCAGCCTAAAACCAACCCTAGGTCGTACAAGGCACATGGGCCCAAGTGGAGGTGATGCAACACCTTTGGACTTGTAGTTTGACTCGGATTCTGGTGCAACGTCAGATTGTTTCGACCATAACTCAATGCTCCGGACGAATTTAAAGGTGAATCCAATTGTGTTGGAAAGAGCACGAAATCTAGTTTCCAACAAA
>NW_025288769.1:0-1092 GCF_018294505.1 Triticum aestivum
CCCCAACATGGGTGGCAACATAACCTCAGGACCGATCCACTATGACTTTTGACATAGGCATATTGTCGGTCTATAGGACTTTACTATTGCCTATTTGTAGGTTCTGTTCCTTTTTCTTTTGTCAGACTTCTGGTGTTTGGCTTTGTCCATCCTAATTATGCAAAACTAGGTGTTACTCATAATGTTTTAAATCCACTTGATACTATATTCAAGATAATAAAAATACACCCATTACCAGAAAAAATGCAGCCCAATAGTTATTTCGTGAGCCAGGTGAGTTGCGTACTTAGTCGCGTGACTGCAATTAGTTGTTGTGCTAGTCTAGCCATAATCCTACAAATCTTCCGAGCCATAAATCAGGTCCTCCACATCATCTAGCAAAGTGTCAATCAGGAGACTACCCTGGTTGGTCGTTCCTTCCTTGAAGCAAAATAATGCCCCTAGGATTCGGATTATCTTTGTGCCGCATCCACATCCTTCACTGCTACACGAAGAAAGGGGCATGACTAATGGCCAGATCCTCTATCCATGTTGTAGACGCAACATTGGTGAAAGAAAGGGAGACATGAGAGTAGCAGGATATTCCTCCCCTTGCCCGTGCCTACCACTAGCGGTGTAGCACCGTTCCCAAGGGACATCTCTGTTTGCACTACTAGGATCATGCGACATCAACTACTGGCCTGACACAATACGTCTAAAGTCATTGCTTTTGTCCCCATCACAATCAAGCAACAAGTGATCAAGTATGTTAGGCACTGCCTCTGCAGAGGCTCGGACATCGAAGACAGGAGGCATGTCTCAGTGGCTTGGGCACTGTATGTACACCTAAAAATCAAGGGGGATTAGGCGTCGTGGACATTTTCACACACAACAAAACCTTATTGATGAAAAACCTTCACAAATTCTTTAATAGGCATGATATACCCTGGGTCAACCTCATTTGGGAAACATACTATGTTGAGGGGCAATTACCAGGGGAGCAGCAGGTGGGTTCATTTTTGTGGAGAGCAAACACAATGCTCCTTGAAAATTACAAGTCTTTGGTTCGCTGCAATTTGGGCGACGGAAAAAGTGCTTTGTTTTGGACAGACT
>NW_025288770.1:0-1092 GCF_018294505.1 Triticum aestivum
ATTTGCTGAAATCTAGCTCATCAATATCAGATTTGGTGGCAAATAAACATGCACTTTTCAATTTAATTTCAGAAGCAACACTAGATGGTTTATTATTAGGCTTCATTTGTTGCTCAAATTCTTTTGCCACAATCTGATTTTCACTCTTATTCATCTCCTGTTTTGCTTTATTAGCTCTATTAATATCATCTTTCAAAATGGAATCAGGAGTCATAGGAAGCAAAGTAATATTTTTATCCTTATGAACAAGAGTATAGTGATTGTTTCTACCATGGTGTACAGAATTTTTATCAAATTGCCATGGTCTACCAAGTAATAAGGAACATGCTTGCATAGGTACCACATCACAATCAACATAATTAGCATATGTAGATATACTAAAATGCACACGAACAGTACGTGTTACCTTAACCTTGCCGCTGTTGTTGAACCATTGGATGTAGTAAGGATGTGGATGTGGTCTTGTGGTGAGAGAAAGCTTCTCGACCATCTCCATGCTAGCCAAGTTGTTGCAACTCCCTCCGTCTATGATGATGCGCACAGAACGTTCCTTCACAACTCCCTTGGTATGGAACAAATTGTGCCTCTGATTTTGCTCAGCTTGTGTGATCTGCACACTCAAAACACGTTGAGCAACTAAACATTCATAATTGTCAGCGTCTTCAGGAGCCATGTATTGCGTCTCATTATCAGAATCATCTCCACCATGTTCTTCACGTGTAATAAGAGCCAAAGTCTCCTCATCATAGTCACTAGCGGACTCATATCCACCATCCGCGGTAGCAATCATCACACGCGGAGATTTGCATTCTCTCGCATAATGACCTCCTCCCTTACAACGACGACAAATAATATCACTTGTGTGCCCTGTTGATGCTATGGAAGAAGAAGAACGCTGTGTAGGCCCCGCAGGTGCGCTCTTGGCAGATAATGGTGGTTGTGCCTGTTTTCTTGTATCACGGCTGGAGGTGGCACCTGATGGAGGTGCTGGTGCAGTTGAAGTAGAAGATGCACGTGGTGTCCATGATGAAGGTCGGCCTGCAGAAAAGTTAGTTCGCCCCAATGCTTGTCGATCCTGCACTTCACGTTCAG
>NW_025288771.1:0-1092 GCF_018294505.1 Triticum aestivum
AGCATCGACAAAAAGAGCAAGTGTTGATGACCGACACATAAATGCACCCCGAGGTTCGTCAATCGTGGAAATCACTCTGGGAAAAACTGAGTAATACTCGAGGAAGTGGGTCAGAATCGGCCAAAACTGATATTGTTGATGACCGACACGTAAGCGCACCTTGGGGTTCAACAATCATGGAAATCACTTTGGGACCCTAAAACAGTGAGTTATAGTCCACGAAACGGGTCAGAATCGACAAAAACAACGAGTGTTGATGACCAACACGTAAACGCACCTCGGGGTTAGTCAATCATGGAAATCACTTTGGGACCCTAAAACGGTGACTAATAGTCCAAGAAACGGGCCAGAATCGGCCCAAACTGCGAGTCTTGACGACCAACATGTAAGCACACCTTGGGGTTCGACAACCATGGAAATTGCTTTGGGACCCAAAAACTGTGAGTAATAGTCCATGAAAGAGCCCACAATCGGACAAACCTTGGATTATTGATGAACGATAGATAAACGCACCCCGGGGTTTGTCAATCATGCAAATTGGTCACGGACCCCAAATCAGTGAGTAATACTCCATGAAACGGGCCAGAATCGTCCAAAACTGTGAGTGCTGATGACCAACCCAAAAACGCACCCCGGTGATCGTCAGTCGTGGAAATCACTCCGGGACCCCAAAACTAGGTAATAGTCCAAGAAACCGGCCATAATCGGCCAAAACTGCGATTGTTGATGACCGACACGTAAGCTCTCCTTGGAGTTCAACAACCATGGATATTGCTTTCAGACCCAAAAACGGTGAGTAATAGTCCACGAAACAGGTCAGGATCGACAAAAACCGTGAGTGCTGATGACCGACACGTAAACGTACCCCGGGGTTCTTCAATCGTGGAAATCTCTCTGGGACCCCAAAACAGTGAGTAATAGTCCAAGAAACGCGCCAGAATCAGTCAAAACTATGAGTATTGATGACTGACACTTAAGTGCACCTAGGGGTTCAACAACCATGGCAATCGTATTGGGACCCCAAAACGGTGAGTAATAGTTTATGAAACGGGCCAGAATCGGCCAAAAGTATGACTGTTCAGGACGAACACG
>NW_025288772.1:0-1092 GCF_018294505.1 Triticum aestivum
TGCCCACCATTCAAAATATACACGTATCTGGTCTGTGTCGAAGCTAGCATCAATGTAACCCTTTATGACGAGCTCTTCGTCACCTCCATAAACGAGAAACATATCCTTAGTCCTTTTCATGCACTTTAGGATATTCTTGACCGCTGTCCAGTGTTCCATGCCGGGATTACTTTGGTACCTTCCCACCAAACTTACGGCAAGGTTTACATCAGGTCTGGTACACAGCATGGCATAAATAATAGACCCTATGGCCGAGGCATAGGGGATGACACTCATATTTTCCCTATCTTCTGCCGTGGTCGGGCATTGAGCCGTACTCAATCTCACACCTTGCAATACAGGCAAGAACCCCTTCTTAGACTGATCCATATTGAACTTCTTCAATATCTTGTCAAGGTACGTGCTTTGTGAAAGACCAATGAGGCGTCTCGATCTATCTCTATAGATCTTGATGCCTAATATGTAAGCAGCTTCTCCAAGGTCCTTCATTGAAAAACACTTATTCAAGTAGGCCTTTATGCTTTCCAAGAGTTCTATATCATTTCCCATCAATAGTATGTCATCCACATATAATATGAGAAATGCTATAGAGCTCCCACTCACTTTCTTGTAAACACAGGCTTCTCCATAAATCTGCATAAACCCAAATGCTTTGATCATCTCATCAAAACGAATGTTCCAACTCCGAGATGCTTGCACCAGCCCATAGATCGTGCGTTGGAGCTTGCATACCTTGTCAGCATTCTTAGGATCGACAAAACCTTCCGGCTGCATCATATACAATTCTTCCTTAAGTAAACCATTAAGGAATGCCGTTTTGGCGTCCATTTGCCATATCTCATAATCATAGAATGTGGCAATTGCTAACATGATTCAGACAGACTTCAGCTTCGCTAAGGGTGAGAAGGTCTCATCGTAGTCAACCCCTTGAACTTGTCGATAACCCTTAGCGACAAGCCGAGCCTTATAGATTGTTACATTACCGTCCGCGTCTGTCTTCTTCTTAAAGATCCATTTATTTTCTATGGCTCGCCGATCATCGGGCAAGTCTGTCAAAGTCCATACTTCGTTTTCATACATGGATCCTATCTC
>NW_025288773.1:0-1092 GCF_018294505.1 Triticum aestivum
AGACCAGCCAGCATTTTGGAGCCGTCGAAATGCATGATCCAATTGGAGTATGCGTCGTACTCTTTAGGGAGTTCGACTTCCGTCCATTCGGCGACAAAGTAGGCCAATACTTGCGACTTAATGGCTCACCGAGGTTTGTATGTTATGTCGAATGGGAGGAGGCCCATTTGGCAATCCAGCCCGTGGCGTCGCGGTTGTTTATAATATCATTAAGTGGCACTTCCGAGGCTACTGTAATTGAACACTCTTGAAAGTAGTGTCGCAACTTCCGGGATGTCATGAATACTGCATAGTCTATCTTTTGATAATGTGGGTACCGTGATTTTCATGGAGTGAGGACAGTGGATACATAATATACCGGCTTTTGAAGGGGGAATTTATGTTTGTCCGTTTCATTCGACAATGAGCACTGCTCTTACAACCTGATGAGTTGCCGCAATGTACAACAGCATTGATTTGCTGATGTTTGGCGCAGCCAGGATTGGGTTGGTTGCCAGTATGGCTTTTATTTCTTCCAATCCGGCTGTGGCAGCATCCGTCCACTCGAAGTGTTCGGTGCGCCGAAGGAGGCAATAAAGGGGTAATGCCTTTTCTCCTAAGCGGGAGATAAAGCGGCTTACAGCCGCCACACATCCGTTTAATTTCTGGATTTGTTTGAGGTCCGTTGGGATAGCCAACTGTGATAGAGCTCGGATTTTGGCCGGATTTGCTTCAATTCCTCTACTGGAGACAATGAAGCCCAGGAGCTTTCCGGCTGGTACACCGAAAACGCATTTTCCGGATTGAGCTTGATGTCATATGTTCGGAGGTTGTCGAATGTGAGCCTCAAGTCGTCTATTAGAGAGTCGACGTGTTTGGTTTTGACAACCACATCATCTATGTATGCCTCTACTGTTTTGTCGATCTGTTTCTCCAGACATGTCTGAATCATGTGATGATATGTTGCGCCGGCATTTTTGAGCCTAAAAGGCATTGTGTTGAAACAGAAGGGGTCGTATGGTGTGATAAATGCCGTTGCGGCTTGGTCGGACTCCGCCATCTTGATTTGGTGGTAGCCGGAGTATGCGTCGAGGAAACACAATGAATCGTGTC
>NW_025288774.1:0-1092 GCF_018294505.1 Triticum aestivum
AAGTGGGAAGGCCCTTATCGGGTAACACGAGTCACCAGGCCCGGCGCAGTCCGGCTGGAGACCGAAGATGCAATTCTAGTGAGCAACTCATGGAACATTGAGCATCTTCGCAAGTTTTACCCATAAGGCGTGGCTGCCGGGCCTCCCGGCAAGCCACCCTTTTGTACAAGCCTTGCTGGCGAGGCATGTAACCCTTTGAACAAAGCCAGGCATAGACCATGAGAATAAATAAACGAAGAGCTGGCCCTAAGTTATAGCATGCATGCTAGGTTGAGTCTCTTCCTCGGTTAGGGTTGATAGTACTTAGAGGCGGCTAACCCCTAGCTTAGAGGTTGAGTGCGCATCTCTCTGTTCTTTGCTGTCTTTCTTTGGTTCGCAGGGCACATAAGTATTCTTGCCAAGCTGTCCTGAAAGAAAAGGAACGGACCGGCGCCCGGGCCCCAGCAAGCCAGAGTTGCCGAGGGGCTGCGAGAAACAGGATCCTTCCGCGGAAAGCCAGAATCGCCAGGGGATGCAAATCCAGATAAGTCTTTTATCCCCTATCATGCGTTACGTTATGGACTGGGATGCGTGAAACCCCGTTCGATCTCTAAGCTACCATGCTCCCCCTTTTTCGGCACTAAAGGATTATTTCCTGGGTCTGGATCTGGTCATAGCCGCGGCAGTAGAGGAGGAGAACAAGGGGCCTGACCCCACCTCATAATTGCCTCCGCCAAGAGCGTGAGAAAGGTCAAGCGAGGTGGGAAGATGACAAGACCTGTTGCCGAAAACAATGTTTGTCTTAAGGATGACAAGGACTCACCCCTTGTCGTGGGTTCCTCCCACGAACGGAAATCCCTGGCAAACATCCCATTTTCATTAAAAACATCCCGTACAGGAATAGTCCAAATGAAATGAAAAACATGAAAAAGGGGATTACAAGTTCTAAAGCTAGCAAAGGCCCGAAGGCTTACAAGACTAAAAAGATATAAGGTGCCCATAATCTCTTTCTTGTCCCTCTCCTCAGGAAATGGAACAAGAAAGTAGAAAGGCAAAAGGGGCACCTAAGCAAGCTACGAGTGGCAGAAGACACCGAGAGAACATCTCGGTGGC
>NW_025288775.1:0-1092 GCF_018294505.1 Triticum aestivum
TTTTTTTTTGGCGGTGGCATACATTCTTACTGATTTGCATCTAGGCACATACAACACCAGACCTGCAAAGCGATCATGCATGCGCGTCGTCGGTGTTGCTCCTAGTTGTGCCCCCGCTGTTGTTGTGCTTGCTTGTGCCACCACCGCTGGTTGTTGCGCCTGGTTGCTTTGTCATCGATCCTCTATATATCTGCATTGGTTGTTGCTGCCGTCAAGCTCCTGCTACCTCTGCTTAATCTCGTGCTCCTGCTACTGCTTCCTGCTCTGGTGCCTTTTCCACTACTGCATATTGTTGTGTCGATCATCCTGGACTGCACTTGCACGGCTGCACCTAATGAACTGGACAATGCAAGGAGTAACTTGTGAAAGCTGACAACAACCATGGTACATGTTCCGGCCAGTAAATTGCACAAACCAACCACAATGGAGGCTAGGTTAGCAGAAAACACGACTATGCATTTTTTTTGATTGAAAACACCGGTAATAACACGGATGGGTGACTTTAGCTCGATTAAGCATGCTTATGACAGATGAGGTCCACCAGCCAGGCGGACATGGCACCGCTTAACCTCTCATATTTAACAGTGATGTTTGATAACGTTATCATCATGTGGGGCACCGCTTAACCCCCAGATTTAACGGTGACGTTTGGTAACGTTATCATCATGTGGGGCCCTGTGGGGGTCCACCTGTCATCCAAAGAACAAAAGAAAAAAATGCTGCTTCCTGCTCCTGTTATCCTCACCACGAGAGCCTGGTGCCAGAGACACATCGCGCTGCCCCCAGCCCGCCGCTCAACCTGCGCACGCCACCGGCCGGCGACCGCAGCAGCAGCTCAAACGGGAGCAGGAGTCCCGCACCGGGACAGCGGTCGCGCTTCTAGGCTTCACCTGCACGTTCCTCATCATCGGCCACGCCCACCCCTGCTGCAAATCACAGAAGCTTCTCGGCCCCAATGGTGGCCAGCGTTCCATCGCACGGCTCCCTCCGCCAGCGACTTCCTCCCGCCTGCCCCTGCTCCGTCGCACAGGTCCCTCCGCCGGCGACTTCCTCCCTCCCGCCCCCGCTCCCTCGCACGGTTCCCTCCGCATG
>NW_025288776.1:0-1092 GCF_018294505.1 Triticum aestivum
TGGACTACTACTCACCAATTTGGGGTCCCAGAGCGTTTTTTATGGTTGCTGAAGCCCAAGGTGTGCTTACGTGTCGTTCATCAACACTCGCCATTTTGGCCGATTCTTGCCCGTTTCATGGGATATTACTCATTGATTTGGGGTTTCGGAGCGATTTTATGGTCACTGAACCCTAATGTGCGCTTACGTGTAGGTCATTAACACTCACAATTTTCGCTGATTCTGGCCCGTTTCGTGGACTATTAATCACCGTTTTGGGGTCCTGAAGCGATTTTAATGGTTGCTGAACCCCAAGAAGCGCTTACGTGTCATTCATCAACACTCTTCGTTTTGCCCGATTCTGGCCCGTTTCATGGGCTATTACTCACCATTTTGGGGTCCCTGTGCGATTTCCTTGCTTGTTGAACTACAAGGTCCTATTACGTGCAGGTCATCGACACTCGCCGTTTTGGCTGATTCGACCCGTGTCATGTGCTATTGCTCACCTTTTTGAGGTCCTGGAGCGATTTCCACGATTAATGATCCCCGAGGTGTGTTTAAGTGTAGGTCATCAACACTTGCAGTTTTGGCCGATTTTGGCGCATTTCGTGGACTATTACTCACCATTTTGAGGTCTTGGAGCGATTTCCACGATTAATGAACCTCGGGGTGCATTTACCTATCGGTGATCAACACTCTCAGGTTTGGCCGACTCTGGCCCATTTCGTGGACTATTACTGACCGTTTTGGGGTCCCGAAGCGATTTTCTTGGTTTATGGACCCCAAGGTGCGCTTACATGCATGACACTAACACTTGCCATTTTGGCCGATTCTAGCCCATTTCATGGACTATTACTCACCGTTTTGGGATCCTAGAGCGAATTTTATGGTTGCTGAACCCCAAGGTGCGCTTATGTATCATTCATCATCACTCACCTCTTTGATGATTCTGACCCGTTTCATAAACTATTACGCACCGTTTTGGGGTAAGGAGCAATTTCCATGGTTACTGAACCCCGAGGTGCGCTTACCTGCAGGTCATTAACACTCACAGTTTTGGCCGATTCTGGCCCGTTTCGTGGACTACTACTCACCAATTTGGGGTCCCAGAGC
>NW_025288777.1:0-1092 GCF_018294505.1 Triticum aestivum
CAACACTCACAGCTTTGGCCAATTCTGACGCGTTTCGTGGACTATTACTCACCGTTTAGGGAGCCCAAAGCGATTTCCATAGTTTATGAACCCCAAGGTGCGCTTACATGTCGGTCATCAACAATCACAATTTTGGCTGATTCTGGCCCGTTTTGTGGACTATTACTCACTTTTTTGGGGTCCGAGAGTGATTTCCACGATTAACGAACCCCGGGGTGCGTTTGCGTGTCAGACATCAACACTCGCGGTTTTTCACGATTCTGGCCCGTTTCATGGACTATTACTCACCGTTTTACGGTCACGAAGCGATTTCCACAGTTGTTGAACCCTAAGGTGCACTTACGTGTCGGTCATCAACACTCATTGTTTTGGCCAATTCTGGCCCGTTTCATGGACTAATACTGACTATTTTGGGGTCCCGTAGTGATTTCCACGATTAACAAACCCCGTGGTGCGTTTACGTGTCGGTCATCAACACTCGTGGGTTTTGTCGACTCTGGCCCGTTTCATGGACTATTACTCACCTTTTTGGGGTCCCGAAGCGATTTCCACACTTGTCGAACCCCAAGGCGCGCTTACGTGTCAGTCATCAACAATCGCGGTTTTGGCCGATTCTGGCCCGTCTCTTGGACTATTAATCAGTTTTGGGGTGACGTAGTGATTTCCACGATCGGCGAACAATGGTGTGTTTATGTGTCTGTCATCAACATTTGCAGTTTTGGCCGAGTTTGGCCCGTTTCATGGACTATTACTCACTGATTTCAGGTCCCCGAGCGATTTCCATGATTGACGAACCCCGGGTTGCGTTTATGTATCGTTGATCAATAACCCTAGGTTTCACCGATTCAGGGCTCTTTCACGGACTATTACTCACCATTTTGGAGTCCCAAAGCAATTTCCATGGTTGTCGAACCCCAAGATGTGCTTACGTGTTGGTCGTCAAGACTCGCAGATTGGGCCGATTCTTGCTCGTTTCTTGGACTATTACTCAGTTTTGGGATCCCAAAGTGATTTCCACGATTGACGAACACCGGGGTGCGTTTATGTGTCGGTCATCAAAACACACAATTTTGGCTGATTCTGGTATGTTTT
>NW_025288778.1:0-1092 GCF_018294505.1 Triticum aestivum
CATCATTTCATCCACATAGCCTGTGCAAGAAAGTTGAGAGGGTTACGGCAAAAACTGGATGCACTTCGTGCACAAAACGGACAAACTCTTTCAAAGTATCAGGATTTCTTACGGAAACTCGTCTGTTACAAAGGGATTTCATTTTTGAAAACTTATTTCAACTCCTGACTTTTTGTGTGTTCAAAATGCACCATTCAAAGCCACATCATCATTTTTCAATCCTTTCTGACTTCATTTGTTATTTTTCATGCATTTACTAATTATTTTGATCTATAAGACCCTAAAATTGAAAAGCATTTCAAATGAACTCTGAAAAGGTTGGAAGTTGGCATGGTATCATCCTTTCATCCACATAGCATGTGCAAGAAAGTTGAGAGGGTTACGGCAAAAACTGGATGCACTTCTTGTACAAATCGGACAATCTCTTTAAAAGTATTAGGATTTCAGAAGGAAACTTATGTGTTACAAAGCGATTTCATTTTTTGAAACTTATTTGAACTCCTGACTTTTTGTGTGTTCAAAATGCACCATTCAAAGCCACATCATCATTTTTCAATCCTTTCTGACTTCATTTGTTATTTTTCATGCATTTACTAATTATTTTCCGCTATAAGACCCTAAAATTGAAAAGCATTTCAAATGAACTCTGAAAAGGTTGAAAGTTGGCATGGTATCATCATTTCGTCCACATAGCATGTCCAAGAAAGTTGAGAGGGTTACGACAAAAACTGGGTGCACTTCGTGTACAAAACGGACAATCTCTTCCAAAGTACCAGGATTTCATACGGAAACTCGTCTGTTACAAAGGGATTTCATTTTTTAAAACTTATTTGAACTCCTGACTTTTTGTGTGTTCAGAATGCACCATTCAAAGCCACATCATCATTTTTCCATCCTTTCGGACTTTATTTGTTATTTTTCATGCATTTAGTAATTATTTTGAGCTATAAGACCCTAAAATTGAAAAGCGTTTCAAATGAACTCTTAAAAGGTTGAAAGTTGGCCTGGTGTCATCATTTCATCCACATAGCATGTGCAAGAAAGTTGTGAGGGTTACGGCAAAAACTGGATGCACTTCGTGTACAAAACGGA
>NW_025288779.1:0-1092 GCF_018294505.1 Triticum aestivum
TGCAGGTGTGCTCAGGGCGATGGGCCCAGACCCCTGCGCGCTTAGGTTTAGACCGGCGTGCTGGCCTCTCTGTTTTGCCTAGGTGGGGCTGCGACGTGTTGATCTTCCGCGGCCGGGCATGACCCAGGAAAGTGTGTCCGGCCAAATGGGATCGAGCGTGTTGGTCTATGTGGTGCACCCCTGCAGGGAAGTTTAATCTATTCGAATAGCCGTGATCTTCGGTAACAGGACGACTTGGAGTTGTACCTTGACCTTATGACAACTAGAACCGGATACTTAATAAAACACACCCTTCCAAGTTCCACAGACAACCCGGTGATCGCTTTTCCGCAGGGCGACGAGGAGAGGATCGCCGGGTAGGATTATGCTATGAGATGCTATTTGGAGATGCTACTTCGAGATGCTACTTGGATGACTTCAATTTACTCTCTTCTACTTGATGCAAGGCGGAGGCTGCCAGAAGCGTAGTCTTCGATAGGACTAGCTATCCCCCTCTTATTCTGGCATACTACAGTTCAGTCCACTGATATGGCCTCCTTACACATATACCCATGCATATGTAGTGTAGTTCCTTGCTTGCGAGTACTTTGGATGAGTACTCACGGTTGCTTTCTCCCCCCTTTTTCCCCCTTTCCTTTCTTTCTGGTTGTCGCAACCAGTTGCTGGAGCCCTGGAGCCAGACGCCACCGTCGACGACGACTACTACACCGGAGGTGCCTACTACTACGTGCAGCCCGCTGACGACGACCAGGAGTGACCTAGGAGGATCCCAGGCAGGAGGCCTGCGCCTCTTTCGATCTGTATCCCAGTTTGTGCTAGCCTTCTTAAGGCAAACTTGTTTAACTTATGTCTGTACTCAGATATTGTTGCTTCCGCTGACTCGTCTATGATCGAGCACTTGTATTCGAGCCCTCGAGGCCCCTGGCTTGTATTATGATGCTTGTATGACTTATTTTATTTGTAGAGTTGTGTTGTGATATCTTCCCGTGAGTCCCTGATCTTGATCGTACACATTTGTGTGCATGATTAGTGTACGATTGAATCGGGGGCGTCACAAGTTGGTATCAGAGCCGACTGCCTGTAGGAATCCCC
>NW_025288780.1:0-1092 GCF_018294505.1 Triticum aestivum
ATGTGGATAAGCTGTTCTATGACTTCCACATGGCCGTCGAGACCACTCTCGAAGAATGAAATGATGGAAATGCAATTATAATGTGTCTAATGTCCTATTCAAATGATTTCTGAGTTTCAAAGGAGGAGAAAATTCAAAGTAATAAATCAAAAGGTTATGAAAAACTGCTAAAAATTATGTGACTCCTACATATATAAGTTGTTGTAGGATTTTCAAATGGCGGCAAAGACAACTTCGAAACAAGAAACGAACAAAGGCTTCTATCACTTGTTGATAATGCAATTTAAACAAGTTTTTCAGTTTCGCAAAAATAAAAACTCTACCATGATGGATCAAAACGGTAAATTTTTTATCAAACTATCAGATTTCTATAGGTAATTTGCTATCTGAGGTGCATATAGATGCATGGACAAACCTCGAAGCTTGAAATGGTGGAAACGATTTTGGAATATGTCGATGACGCTTAATTAATAAGTTTTCAGTTTTAAACAAAGTGAAAATCTATAGTGAAGGATCAAAAGGTAACAAAATTGGTGACAAAATTATATGATTACTAGTTATAAGTTGTTATACAAGATCCATATGGTCGAACATACTACTTCCGAAGCTTCAAAGGAAGAAATGCTGGTGGAATGTCTCAATGATGCTATTTAAGTACGTTTTTTGTTTAGCCAATAAAGAATCATCGGCAACAGATCAAAAGTTTATGTAAAGGTGCTAAACATGAATAATTTATGTGGATAAGCTGTTCTATGACTTCCACATGGCCGTCGAGACCACTCTCGAAGAATGAAATGATGGAAATGCAATTATAATGTGTCTAATGTCCTATTTAAATGATTTCTGAGTTTCAAAGGAGGTGAAAATTCAAAGTAATAAATCAAAAGGTTATGACAAACTGCTAAAAATTATGTGACTCCTACATATATAAGTTGTTGTAGGATTTTCAAATGGCGGCAAAGACAACTTCGAAACAAGAAACGAACAAAGGCTTCTATCACTTGTTGATAATGCAATTTAAACAAGTTTTTCATTTTCGCAAAAATAAAAACTCTACCATGATAGATCAAAACGGTAAATTTTTTATCAAAC
>NW_025288781.1:0-1092 GCF_018294505.1 Triticum aestivum
CAAACTGCTGTTGTTGGGGCTTCTTCTTCTTTTTGCGTTTTTGAGCCGGATGTGCCACAACCCCCCCTGGATGAAACAGTGGCGGAGCGGACAACCCGGTCTGCGAAGCCCCATATGTGGGGGCCTGCACTCTAGCAACGGCCGGACCATACGGCGAGAGGTACTGCCCAGCCTGGGCATAACCAGGGGGCTGGTTCCCACCATAGATGTATACTGGTGCCGGTCCTCGCTGCTGTTGTGGCGGACCGTAGAAGCCCGGCGCCTGAGGCAGAGGGCGCGAGGGAGCCGGTGGCGCCCCCACGCCCGGAGTAGTAGGAGGGTTCGACCCTCTCGTGGCCGAGGCGGCCCGCGCCGCAGGAGGCATGCCTGCCATGGGGCTCAACAGCGCCGCCGCGACCGCCGCGTAGGAGCGGGCAACCCCGGTGCAGGAAGACGGTGTAGGAGTTGGTGAAGGCGTCCGCGAGGGGTGCAGAGGCTTGGCGGCGGCGGTCGAGGACTGTGCGGCAGAAACCGATGACAATGTGGACGGTGGCGGCTTGTCTGTGACTGCTTGCACAATCAACGGCGTGAGAGTAGGGTATCCACCCCAGAGAGCCCTCATGCGCCTCCTTAGAAAGGCCCAAGAAAAATCCTCGCCCGGTTCCCTCCCTGCATGCAACATGGGGCCGCTCTTCGAGGCCGGTCGATTTTGAAACTCCTGAGAATTCGCCTCCGAAACAGCCGCTCGATCAACGTCAGATCTCGTCGATGCGGCTGTCGCCGGCGATCTCTCCCGTCCCCTCAAGGAAGGATTGAACTTGGCTGCGTCCATGAACTGCCCGAGTACTGGCGGCGGCGTGACCCTGCGTGGCGGCAGAGGACCTCGCCAGGACCCCATCCGCGGTGGTCGGGCCATTCGCAGACCGGACGGTGACGACGAGGGCATCCAGCTGGGAGGTAGCGACGCCACCGAGCTAGACGGCAACGCTGAACCAGCCCGCCCCGAGCCCTCTGCATCTGTAGTCCTCTCCTGCGCCCTGCAATTGTCGACACCCATATCTACGAGTTCCGGCGGCACCCCCGGCGGCGACGGCGACCGCTTCTCCCAGAAGC
>NW_025288782.1:0-1092 GCF_018294505.1 Triticum aestivum
GAAAGCGTAAGAGGAATATTGTATACACGTTTGACCGCCCCATATGTCGTTAGGGATTTCAGCAAATTTGGGCCATCCTAATCCAGCATATATTTCATACCTCCTTAATTAGGGCAATACTTGCGCAGACATATATTTCTGATTCACACCGTGCATACATAATCAGCTTGTAGGTGTATGTGCATGGTATGTGTAGGCAATTACTCTGAGCATGCATGTTAATTATCCCCCTATGTAAGAGCATACTATTTATAGAGATGGTGAACCCTTGGTATGTGAAGAGTGAAATTAATTAGTTGCAAAGCCTCTTAGTCGTTGAAGCTAGACCGGCCTACTAAAATAAGTTCAAAATGCAGTACATGTTAGTTAATCCAGCAGGTAAGACCATCGGGAGATTAACGCATAGGATATGATACAAATTTGCACCAACATAAATTTCTTTCCCCTCCCCCGAAAAAAGTAAGATTTCTAGCCATCGACATCAGAACGTCTAGCCATCTGGTGCGACGAATAAAATTCAGGATCCAAGATAATCTTGTGTTTCTAGTGCTTCCATGCATGTGAGGTAACTTTGCATTGTGATGGAAAATTTCTGGCTCAGTTGGTCGACCAAAGTGAAGAAGAAAAATGTGTCCTTAACCATGGGCCCCTAATAGAGCCATAATCTCGTCCTTTAAGTTATATGTTAGTGATCACTTGCATTCAATAAAAAAAAGGTCAAAGTTGAAACCTTTAGTCTAGAATGTAAATCGAGTTCTTTTTTCACAATTTATGCACAAGCATGCCTGTTCTCATTGAAGTACTACTTGGTACATACCTGCAGGTCATCACTACCACTATTGTCGTTCCTTGGACTGAGCTGATTGATGTGTACCCCTCGGAGCTCAGGTTCCCCTTTGTGCCAAACCAGGAGATCCGTTGCCACCTGAGCATGACAAACAAGACAGACAGTGGAGTCTACTGTGCAATTATACCACGAGTTGCGGATAGATACGACGAGTGTGTATTCCAAGGCATTCTGCGGCCAAGGTCCACTGCAGTTATCAAATTAAGTAGGGAGGCGGAAGAGGAGCTTCCACCAGACGCGGACAT
>NW_025288783.1:0-1092 GCF_018294505.1 Triticum aestivum
GCCTCCAGTAGGCTACAAACACCAGAAACTACTTGCAACTCCTGGACAGAGAGCTAGGGTGAATAAGAAGTCGAGCGGGGTCATATTTCAGGGCCCAATGTATGGTAGTAGCTGATTCTTAAATCACACATACAGATCTCAGTGCTTAAGGTCGGCTTCAATGAAACAACCCACCATGTACTCCTACATGGCCTCTCATCGATACCTTTACCAAATCGTGTTCACCACACCACTCTCATTACCGACATTAACATTTCACTCTAGCCCATCACCCAGATGAACCAGACCTGACACGACTCTAAGCATAGCAGGCATAGCAAGGTAGGAACAACACATACACATGGCTCAATCAACTCCTACACATGCTAGTGGGTTTCATCTAGTTACTGTGGCAATGACAGGTCATGCAGAGGAAATGGGTTCAACTACCGTTGCACACAGCAGTTTGAATCGCGTTGTCTTAATGCAGTAAAAGAGAGCAGGAGCGAGAACATGGGATTGTATCGATATGATCAAATGGTTGGTTGCTTGCCTGATGGTTCGATGCACGGATACGGTTCTTCGTTAGGGTAATCACGGTACTCCTCGGGGACAGAACCTGTCGCAAAGGACATCGATACACACACATTACCAAACAATATGCAACAATATGATGCATGCATGAAACATGGCAATATGAGTGTGTTGGGCTAATGCAACTAAAACCAGAAGGGTTTGAACAAATTTGAATCAAAGATTCAAATTTCAAATTCAAATATGGCCTTTTAAAGTGCTTTTCCTTGTTCTGATTAAAACATCAATTTAACTTGTTTGATCATGCATGAAAATAGTACAGATGGATAGATTGGATTTTTCTGATCATTTTTCATATATAATTTGTCCAATTTGGAGTTACAGAATAAAAGTTATGAATTTTTGAAGTTTAATTAATATTCTGGAATTTCCTGATTTAATTTAAATCCAGAAATATAATTATTGCGCCAGCATGACGTCAGCATGACGTCAGTGGTCAACTGTGGCTGGTTGAAGTCAAACCTGACGTGTGGGGGCCACACGTCAGTGACAGGGGGGGTTAAACAGATTTAAATTAAT
>NW_025288784.1:0-1092 GCF_018294505.1 Triticum aestivum
CGAAATTTTGCTAGAAATTCTAATGCCTTTGCATTATGATTATGCTTTCAGATGGCCACTCGCGACCTCAATCAAGTGGTTCGCCTGACTCGATGCCTAGATGTACCCGGCCATACTGCTAAGTTGGTCAGGGTAATGACTGAGGCTGGATACCGCTGGTATCCTGAGTACACGGTCGAAGAGCAATTCCGAGACTTTAATCAAAGCCAGTATCTCTGCACTGTCAGGATATTTCCATCTTATCCTGGATCCACTGAGCCTCTTCACTGCTCCTATGGACTCGGGGTTACTATTGAGATGGCTGTGCAGGATGCCGCCTACTCTATGATGACCATTATGCGAGTCAGATCTGGGTTATTTCGGGACTCTGACTTCCGGTATATGCCAGGATCACTTCCGGGAGCACAAGGGTATCTCCAGGCTATCTATGCTGACTCCACTCAGGAGGATTCACGGACTCGCACCACTGCTGAGATGCTCAAGGATAAGGACCGTGAAAATCGGGCCTTAAGGTTAGAGCTCTTCAATACCCGTGCCGACCACAGGGCCACTTTGACTCGGTTCGCACCGGCGGTGCAAGCTGGATATTCAGATATGCGCGATCTCTATCCAGTGAGATCTGCTCTGCCGGACGTGATGGTTTGGCGTGATGTAGGAGGCATCACCCCACCTCGCGGTCCCCGTAGGCCACCGTTTGTTGGTCCAAGGCCTCATCCTAGCCCCTATGGTCCACAAGCTCCGCGAGATCGTCTGTTTCCGGATGAACATGTTGAGCTTCCAGGCTATGGAGGTGACTTCTACGAGGACTACTACGGATCGGTCTGAGTTAGTAGTAGTATCACTAGTTCGCACTAGCTGTGTCGTCTGTTGTCCTGCGTGTCTCGTGGGATATGACCTAGTTTGTACTCTTTCCGGAGATGTAGAAAAATAATGTATAGGAGCTTGGGATGCCTCCGATGAGATGTAATCCTCTTTTCACCGTATTAGTACTTGCTTGGTCTTGTACTAAACCTGTATGGTGTGTATGACGATGGAATAAAGAAGCAGTTTCTGTATCTACCATGTCATACGGATGATCATCTTGCATTCCGA
>NW_025288785.1:0-1092 GCF_018294505.1 Triticum aestivum
GGGTCTCATGACCCAACAATCAGAGCATACAAGTCAAAGCACAAGCGGAAGCTATCATGTCTGAGTACAGACATCTATAAATGAAAAGGGCTGAGAAGCCTGACTATTTATCAGATCCTGCCGAGGGCACAAGATCGTAGCTGAGGTAACAAGCTAAACGTCGAAGTCCACGTGGAACTACTAGTGAGACCGAAGTCTCTCTGCAAAACATAAAATAGGCAAACGTGAGTACAAATGTACCCAGCAAGACTTACATCAGAACTAACTACATATGCATCATTATCAACAAAGGGGATGGTGGGGTTTAACTGCAGCAAGCCAGCTTTGACTCGGTGGCTATCCTAAACTACGACTGCAAGTAACTCTTTGAGGTGGCGCACACGAGTCCACATATTCACCATATCAATACACCACTATGGATCCGCTCCCGTCTCCCTACGAGAACGCCATCCATAGCACTCATGCTTATCTTGCGTATTTTAGAGTATCCACTTTCACTTGTCTATGAACTGATATAAGCAACCCAGAAGTCCTTTTCCGCGGACACGGCTATTCGAATAGATCATATTAACCCTGCAGGGGTGTACTTCTTCACACACGCTCTCACCACTTACCACCGTTTACACGACATGTACTCGGCAACCTTCAAGCGGAAGCCCAACGTGGGTGTCGGCCACGGCCTACCTAAACACTCAAGTCTCTAGTCCAGGTTTATCGCCTATTCGGGTTCCATCCATGAGGAGATCCGGTCGGAGTTTCGCTCACAGCCCCAAACGATGTGAACAGGGTTCCCGAGACACCAAACGGGCGCCCGGTACACCGTGCCACGTGCCTACCGCATCACAGCCCACCCCTACGGTCAGCGCTGCCCACGGCCTCCAGCATACTACAAACACCAGAAACTACTTGCAACTCCTGGACAGAGGACAAGGGTGATCAAGAAGCCGAGAGGGTCCATTGGTTTCGGGCCCAATGCGTGGTAGTAGCTGAATCATGGATCACAAACACAGAACTCAGTTCCTGAGGACGGCTGCAATGAGACAACCCACCATGTACTCCTACATGGCCTCTCACCGCTACCTTTACCAAATC
>NW_025288786.1:0-1092 GCF_018294505.1 Triticum aestivum
TCACCGGAACCTACAACGCCACATTTCCTGAAGAGGAGAGCTGGAAGATTCAAGTTATCATTCCAGGAAGAACATTTGCGCCAATTACGGAACCCATAAGATTGCCCGAAGGATTGTCTGAAGTACATGATGTATTTCATGTTTCGCAGTTAAAGAAGTGCCACGCAGAGATGGCTGAGATACCACTGAGAGATACTGTGCCACTGGAAGCGATTCAGTTGGAAAGTGATTCGACTTATGAGGAGAAACCAGTTAAGATTCTCGAGTATGCCAGCCGAGTTACCCGCAGCAAGGTTATCAAGTTTTGCAAAGTTCAGTGGAGTCACCACACGAAAGATGAGGCCACCTGGGAGCGAGAGGAAGATCTACGGAAAAACCACTCCCACCTGTTTTCTAGCCAACCCGAATCTCGAGGGCGAGATTCATCTTAAGGGGGGTAGGTTTGTAACATCCCAAATTTCCAATTTGGTATGTTATACATAGATCATCATTGCATATCATGTTTTATTGCATTTTGACAAATCCTCGATAAATCCTAAGCAACTCAAGGACCCTCGGAGAGAGTTGGGGATTTTCTCGAATTTTCATATTTGATTTTTCAAACGAGGATTGGGATTTTAATTATTTTTCTCTTCGGAAAAATATTTCATTCTTGAAATAAACGAGAGGAGAAAATATGACTTCTCCAAAACAATTGAAATACTGGAGGTAAAATGTTAAAATCATTATTTGAATTTATTTGGATTTTACTCGTAATTTTTATTGCATTTAAAAATATGCATGTTTTCAAAATATTTATATTTGATTTTAAAAATGTTCACCCTATTCTAGATTTTCCAACGAGACGGGAAAAATTTTATTTCGTATTTTTCTGATTTTTAGTTATTTTTCTACGCATTTTTCTTCGCGGAACTTATTTAAAAAAAAATACGCCTGCGCGCCGACTGGGCCAAAGGCCCAGCCGACGGCCCACCTCGCCGCCCGTCGTCTCCGTCCTGGAGACGGTCGCCGCCGGAGTCCGCCCCGGTTACGCCGGAGCCGCGCCTTGCCCCCTCCTCCAAGCACACCCTCCCCCCCCCTCATATATAGCCC
>NW_025288787.1:0-1092 GCF_018294505.1 Triticum aestivum
TTTGTTATCTGTCCATGTGTTATCTGTAAGAATCAGAAGGGTTACTCTTCCTCAAGAGATGTTCACATGCATCTGCTTCGGCACGGTTTCATGCCAAGCTATAATTGTTGGACCAAGCATGGAGAAAGAGGGGTTATAATGGAAGAAGATGAAGAAGGGGATGATTTCATCGATGAAAGCTATCTTGCTCATTTCGGTGATACTTTCATGGAGGATGCTGAAGGTGAAGGGGAAGGTGAAGAAGAGGCACGTGATGATCCCGTTGATGATCTTGGTCGGACCATTGCTGATGCACGGAGACGCTGCGAAACTAAAAAGGAGAGGGAGAATTTGGATCGCATGTTAGAGGATCACAGAAAGGCGCTGTACCCCGGATGCGATGATGGTCTGAAAAAGCTGGGCTGCACACTGGATTTGCTGGAATGGAAGGCAGAGGCAGGTGTAGCTGACTCGGCATTTGAAAACTTGCTGAAAATGTTGAAGAATATGTTTCCAAAGGATAACGAGTTGCCCGCCAGTACGTACGAAGCAAAGAAGGTTGTCTGCCCTCTAGGTTTAGAGGTTCTGAAGATACATGCATGCATCAACGACTGCATCCTCTACCGCGGTGAATACGAGAATTTGAATGAATGCCCGGTATGCACTGCATTGCGTTATAAGATCATAGGCGATGACCCTGGTGACGATGTTGAGGGCCAGAAACCCAGGAAGAGGGTTCCCGCCAAGGTGATGTGGTATGCTCCTATAATACCACGGTTGAAACGTCTGTTCAGGAACAAAGAGCATGCCAAGTTGTTGCGATGGCACAAAGAGGACCGTAAGTCGGACGGGGAGTTGAGACACACCGCAGATGGAACGCAATGGAGAAAGATCGACAGATGGTTCAAAGATTTTGCAGCTGACGCAAGGAACATAAGATTTGCTCTAAGTACGGATGGCATGAATCCTTTTGGCGAGCAGAGCTCCAGCCATAGCACCTGGCCCGTGACTCTATGCATCTACAACCTTCCTCCTTGGTTGTGCATGAAGCGGAAGTTCATTATGATGCCAGTGCTCATCCAAGGTCCGAAGCAACCCGGCAACGACATCGAT
>NW_025288788.1:0-1092 GCF_018294505.1 Triticum aestivum
TTCGACCAAAATTTTTTTTTCGACTGCCCGGACCCAAAAACTGGAAACAGGTCAAAAAAAAAACTTCCTATAATGGCACCTGTCTCAAAACACTCAGAAACACCTAAAAATAGGATAGCCAGAAATTTTTTCGAAAAATGCGTTTTCGAAAAATTTTGGGCCTAAACGGAGCGTGGCTACCCGACTCCTTTTTTTTTCCGAAACCTACTCCGGCAAGGAAACACGAATCGGAATCTAGATGGATCTCGAAAACAACCCTAATAAGCAAGGAACTCGGATTGGTGGTGGATATATGGTGGTGGTATATGGCAGCGGTGGTGGTAGCGGTGGTAGTATATGGATATGGATCGGTGGTGGTATATGGATACGGATTCGGAGCGGTGGCGGATAAGCGGTGGTGGTAGATGGCAGGGGCGATGATGATGGTGCGGCGGCGGCGTGACAACTTATGACCAGAACTTGAAACTCTAAAAGACTAGACTCTAAGACCAGCAACTAGACACGACGATGCAACCGCAAATTCAACAAAGCAAAACCCTAAAAAGATTATGCAAAGGCTCAGATTGGTTCGGATATGATGAACTAACCCTAATTTTTTTGTGGCTTTTTTGTGGACTGTAGGTATGAAGAACAGACTCAATCTAAACTACGAAAAACTGTAAAATCTCACCGAGCAACCTGGAAATCTGATACCACTTGATAGAGGCAGAGGTGTCCCGTCTTTCGATGAGATGATGGATATCGCTTTGGTGGAAGTCGACTTTGACGATCCGACTACGAACGTGCGAGGACGTCGCGCCTTAGCAATCGCTAAACCAACTCCGAGAGGTTATTGACCACGCCGGAGCACGATCAACCTGACCACGAGGGTCTGTTTCCTGCGAGCAAACGAAGAACAAGCAAGAAACTAAGATTGCAATCTGGATATTGCGAATATAAGATGAAAGCTTTATTGATCAAGGTGGGGTTCTGTGACGTCTTTGTCTGGTCGTTGAACACAAACGAAGTACGCGAAGTTGCAGCTATGGCGAACTTTTAATCTAAACAAAACCCAAAGTCTAAACGATGCCCTAAGGGCTGTATATATGGAGG
>NW_025288789.1:0-1092 GCF_018294505.1 Triticum aestivum
GTCAGGTTTGACCCCAGCCAGCCGCAGTTGACCACTGACGTCATGCTGACGTCATGCTGGCGCAATAATTATATTTCTGGATTTAAATTAAATCAGGAAATTCCAGAATATTATTTAAACTTCAAAAATTCATAACTTTTATTCTGTAACTCCAAATTGGACAAATTATATATGAAAAATGATCAGAAAAATCCAATCTATCCATCTGTACTATTTTCATGCATGATCAAACAAGTTAAATTGATGTTTTAAGCAGAACAAGGAAAAGCACTTTAAAGGGCCATGTTTGAGTTTGAAATTTGAATCTTTGATTCAAATTTGCTCAAACCCTTCTGGTCTTAGTTGCATTAGCCCAACACACTCATATTGCTATGTTTCATGCATGCATCATATTGTTGCACATTGTTTGGTGATGGTTGTGTATCGGTGTTCTTTGCGACAGGTTCTGCCTCCGAGGAGTACCGTGATTACCCTAACGAAGAACCGTATCAGTGCATCGAACCATCAGGCAAGCAACCAACCATTTGATCATATAGATACAATCCCATGTTCTCGCTCCTACTCTCTTTTACTGCATTAAGACAACGCGTTTCAAACTGCTGCGTGCTACGGTAGTTGAACCCATTTCCTCTGCATGACCTGTCATTGCCACAGTAACTAGATGAAACCCACTAGCATGTGTAGGAGTTGATTGAGCCATATGTATGTGTTGTTCCTACCTTGCTATGCCTGCTATGCTTAGAGTCGTGTCAGGTCTGGTTCATCTGGGTGATGGCTAGAGTGAAATGATTATGTCGGTAATGAGAGTGGTGTGGTGAACACGATTTGGTAAAGGTATCGATGAGAGGCCATGTAGGAGTACATGGTGGGTTGTTTCATTGAAGCCGACCTTAAGCACTGAGATCTGTATGTGTGATTTAAGAATCAGCTACTACCATGCATTGGGCCCGAAACCAATGGACCCTCTCGGCTTCTTATTCACCCTAGTTCTCCGTCCAGGAGTTGCAAGTAGTTTCTGGTGTTTGTAGCCTACTGGAGGCCGTGGACAGCGCTGACCGTAGGGGTGGGCTGTGATGCGGTAGGTACGTGGCC
>NW_025288790.1:0-1092 GCF_018294505.1 Triticum aestivum
ATTTACCGCTATCATTTTGGGGATACGCTCTAGAGACAGCTACATTCACTTTAAATAGGGCACCGTCTAAATCCGTTGAGACGACACCGTATGAATTATGGTTTGGAAAGAAACCTAAGCTATCGTTTCTAAAAGTTTGGGGATGCGAAGCTTATGTCAAGAAACTTCAACCTGAAAAGCTCGAACCCAAGTCGGAAAAATGCGTATTCATAGGATACCCTAAGGAAACTATAGGGTATACCTTCTACTTAAGATCCGAAGGCAAGATCTTTGTTGCCAAGAACGGATGCTTTCTGGAAAAAGAGTTTCTCTCGAAAGAAGTAAGTGGGAGGAAAGTAGAACTCGATGAAGTACTACCTCTTGAGCGGGATGGTGACACAGCACAGGAAACCATTCCTGTGATGCCCACACCAACTGAAGAGGAAAACCATGATAATGATCAAGGTACTTCGGATCAAGTTACTGCTGAACTTCGTAGGTCCACAAGAACACGTTCCGCACCAGAGTGGTACGGCAACCCTGTCCTGGAAATCATGTTGTTAGACAACAATGAACCTTCGAACTATGAAGAAGCAATGACGGGCCCGGATTCCAAAAAATGGCTTGAAGCCATGAAATCCGAGATAGAATCCATGTATGAAAACAAAGTATGGACTTTGACAGACTTGCCCGATGATCGGCGAGCGATAGAAAACAAATGGATCTTTAAGAAGAAGACGGACGCGGATGGAAATGTTACCATCTATAAAGCTCGACTTGTCGCTAAGGGTTATCGACAGGTTCAAGGGATTGACTACGACGAGACATTCTCTCCCGTAGCGAAGCTAAAGTCCGTCTGAATCATGTTAGCAATTGCCGCATACTATGATTATGAGATATGGCAGATGGACGTCAAAACAGCATTCCTTAACGGGCATCTTAAGGAAGAACTGTATATGATGCAGCCGGAAGGTTTTGTCGATCCTCAGAACGCTAACAAAGTATGCAAGCTCCAGCGATCCATTTATGGACTGGTGCAAGCATCTCGGAGTTGGAACATTCGCTTTGATGAGATGATCAAAGCGTTTGGGTTTATGCAGACTTATGGAGAAG
>NW_025288791.1:0-1092 GCF_018294505.1 Triticum aestivum
TATGTTACTTGCCCGAGATTCGATCGTCGGTATCTCGATACCTAGTTCAATCTCGTTACCAGCAAGTCTCTTTACTCGTTCCGTAACACATCATCCTGCAACTAACTTATTAGTCACAATGCTTGCAAGGCTTATAGTGATGTGCATTACCGAGTGGGCCCAGAGATACCTCTCCGACAATCGGAGTGACAAATCCTAATCTCGAAATACGCCAACCCAACAAGTACCTTTGGAGACACCTGTAGAGCACCTTTATAATCACCCATTTACGTTGTGACGTTTGGTAGCACACAAAGTGTTCCTCCGGTAAACGGGAGTTGCATAATCTCATAGTCAGAGGAACATGTATAAGTCATGAAGAAAGCAATAGCAACATACTAAACGATCGGGTGCTAAGCTAACGGAATGGGTCAAGTCAATCACGTCATTCTCCTAATGAGGTGATCTCGTTAATCAAATGACAACTTATGTCTATGGCTAGGAAACATAACCATCTTTGATCAACGAGCTAGTCAAGTAGAGGCATACTAGTGACACTCTGTTTGTCTATGTATTCACATATGTATTATGTTTCCGGTTAATACAATTCTAGCATGAATAATAAACATTTATCATGATATAAGGAAATAAATAATAACTTTATTATTGCCTCTAGGGCATATTTCCTTCAGTCTCCCACTTGCACTAGAGTCAATAATCTAGTTCACATCGCCATGTGATTTAACATGAATAGTTCACATCACCATGTGATTAACACCCATAGTTCACATCGTCATGTGACCATCACCCAAAGGGTTTACTAGAGTCAGTAATCTAGTTCACATTGCTATGTGATTAACACCCAAAGAGTACTAAGGTGTGATCATGTTTTGATTGTGAGATAATTTTAGTCAACGGGTCTGTCACATTCAGATCCGTAAGTATTTTGCAAATTTCTATGTCTACAATGCTCTGCATGGAGCTACTCTAGCTAATTGCTCCCACTTTCAATATGTATCTAGACCGAGACTTAGAGTCATCTAGATTAGTGTCAAAACTTGCATCGACGTAACCTTTTACGACGAGCCTTTTGTCACTTCCATAATCGAGAAA
>NW_025288792.1:0-1092 GCF_018294505.1 Triticum aestivum
AGGTTTCACAGGAAGACCAGGCATATCAAGCGTCGCTTCAACTCCATTCGTGAAAGTGTTCAAAATGGAGACATAGATATTTGTAAAGTACACACGGACCTGAATGTAGCAGATCCGTTGACTAAACCTCTCCCTAGGGCAAAACATGATCAACACCAGGACGCAATGGGTGTTCGATTCATCACAATGTAACTAGATTATTGACTCTAGTGCAAGTGGGAGACTGTTGGAAATATGCCCTAGAGGCAATAATAAATGGTTATTATTATATTTCTGTGTTCATGATAATAGTCTATTATTCATGCTATAATTGTATTGTCCGGAAATCGTAATACATGTGTGAATACATAGACCACAACCTGTCCCTAGTAAGCCTCTAGTTGACTAGCTCGTTGATCAACAGATAGTCATGGTTTCCTGACTATGGACATAGGATGTCATTGATAACGGGATCACATCATTAGGAGAATGATGTGATGGATAAGACCCAACTTAAGCATAGCATAAAAGATCGTGTAGTTTCGTTTGCTAGAGCTTTTCCAATGTCAAGTATCTTTTCCTTAGACCATGAGATCGTGCAACTCCCGGATACCGTAGGAGTGCTTTGGGTGTGCCAAACGTCACAATGTAACTGGGTGACTATAAAGGTGCATTACGGGTATCTCCGAAAGTGTCTGTTGGGTTGGCACGGATCGAGACTGGGATTTGTCACTCCGTGTAAACGGAGAGGTATCTCTGGGCCCACTCGGTAATGCATCATCATAATGAGCTCAATGTGACTAAGGCGTTAGTCACGGGATCATGCATTGTGGTACGAGTAAAGAGACTTGCCGGTAACGAGATTGAACAAGGTATTGGGATACCGACGATCGAATCTCGGGCAAGTAACATACCGATTGACAAAGGGAATTGCATACGGATTGATTGAATCCTCGACACCGTGGTTCACCCGATGATATCATCGTGGAACATGTGGGAGCCAACATGGGTATCCAGATCCCGCTGTTGGTTATTGACCGGAGAGGCGTCTCGGTCATGTCTGCATGTCTCCCGAACCCGTAGGGTCTACACACTTAAGGTCCGGTGACGCTA